>NC_057718.1:101980968-102006094 GCF_004010195.1 Chiloscyllium plagiosum | reverse complement strand
GGGTGGTTGGGTTGGTTGGTCCGGGTGTCCCAGAGGTATTCTCTGAAACGTTCCACAAATTTCCAACGCCCCTCCCCCAAGTCCCTCCTCCCTACCTTTTATCTTAGCCTGCTGGACACACTTTCCTCATTCCTGAAGAAGGGCTCATGCCCGAAACGTCAATTCTCCTGTTCCTTGGATGCCGCCTGACCTGCTGCGTTTTTCCAGCAACACATTTTCAGCAATGGTGTTACCATTGTCAATAAAGTGTGGAGCTGGAAAAAGCACAGCAGATCAAGCAGCATCAGAAGAGCAGGAGAGTCGATGTTTCTGGCAGGACCCTCATACTGGACTGCTTTCAGGCAGGATCCTTGGGTCAAAACATTGGGTCTCCTGCTCCTCTGATGCTGCTTGACCTGTTGATCTTTTCCCAGTTCCACATTTTATCAACCCTGACTTACCAGCATCTGCAGTCCTCACTATCTCCAATGGTGTTACCATCACTGAATCCCCCGCTATCAATTTCCTGGGGTTGCCATTAACCAGAAACTTAACTGGACTCACCACATAAGCACAGTGGCTACAAGGGCAGGTCAGAAGCTAGGAATACTGTGGTGTGTATCACACCTCTTTACTCCCCAAAGACTGTCCACTATCTACAAGGCACAAGTCAGGAGTGTGATGGAATACTCCCCACTTGACTGGATGGGTACAGCTCCAATAACACTCAGTAAGCTTGCCATTATCCAGGACAAAGCAGCCCGCATGATTGGCACTACATCCACAAGCATCCACTCCCTCCGCCACCGACGTTCAGTAGCAGCAGTGTGTACTATCTACAAGATACACCATAGAAATTCACCAAAAGTCCTCAGACAGCACCTTCCATTGAGAAGGACAAGGGCAGCAGATGCATGGGAACACCACCACTTTCAAGTTTCCCTCCAAGCCACTCACCATCCCAACTCGGAAATATATCACTGGCCCTTCACTGTCATTGAGTCAAAATCCTGGAATTCCTTCTCAATAGTATTGTGGGTCTACCTACAGCAGGTGGACTGCAGCAATTCAAGAAAACAGCTCACCACCACCGTCTCAAGGGCAACTAGGGACAGGCAATAATAAACTAAAAAAATCATTCTGGCCAGCCAGTAACATCCACATCCCATACGTGAAAAAAAACACATAGAAGATAGGAGCAGAGAGGTTATGTTGAAGCTGTACGGGAGTTTGGTTAGGTCACAGCTGGGGTACTGTGTCCAATAAGTCTTGTCTCCTGACTACCGGAAGGATGTGTTTGCACTGGAGGGGTGCAGGGGAGATTCACCAAGGGGAGCATTTCATCAGGGGAGAGATGCTGGAGAAGCTTGGGTTTTTCCTTTGGAGCAGAGAAGGCCAAGGAAGGACCTGATAGAGGTATGTAAGATAATGGGGGGGACATGTACGGAGGGGGAGGAAGCAACTATTCCCCTTAGTCGAAGGTTTAATGAAAGGGGGAAATAATTTTAAAGTGAGAGGCAGGATGTTAGTGGAATTGAGGAAAAATGGCGGGGAACTGGAATGCACTGCTTTGGAGGTAAGTGGACAACCTTTCAGAAGTACATGGAGGGACATTTGAAGTGTCATTTCATTCAGGGCTGTGTACATCATGTGGGAAGGTGAGGCTGGTGTAGGTAGTAATAAAGTTTTGGAAGTACAAACTCAATAGAGCAAAGGACCTCTTAAGTATTGTATGACTCTGTGATTCTGCAGTTTGGAAAGTTGACAGAGGCTTAGTGAGTACATCCTGCAGGTAGTGCACACTGCCACTACTGAGTGTCAGCCATGGGGGAGAGTGATTGCTGGAGGTTGTGGATGGAGTTCTGATCCAGCATGGTGCTTTGTTCTGGATGGTGTCGAGCTTCTTGAGTGTTGTTGGAGCTGCACCCATCCAGGGCAAGTGAGGAGTGTTCCATCACACTCCTGACTTGTGCCTTGTAGATGGTGGACAGGTTTTGGGGAGTCAGGATGTGAGTTACTCACTGTAGAATTCCCAACCATGAATGGAGTATTTGAATGTCCAGGAAACCTTGGATAGGTTGGGATTATTTTGTTTGAAACTGAAGAAGCTCAGGGAAGATTTAATTACCATGTGAAAAATTGAGGGCCCTGGGTAGGGTGAATAAGGTGGATCAATTCCCACAGCAAAGAAAGCCGAGCAAACTAGATTTAGAAAACAATTTTGAAAGGTCCGAAAATGCACTGCAAAACAATGTGTCAACTTATTTCCCAATAAAGTTAAAATTCACACAACACCAGGTTATAGTCCAACAGGTTTAATTGGAAGCACACTAGCTTTCGGAGTGCTGCTCCTTTAACAGGACCTGATGAAGGAGCGACGCTCCGAAAGCTAGTGTGCTTCCAATTAAACCTGTTGGACTATAACCTGGTGTTGTGTGAATTTTAACTTTGTACACCCCAGTCCAACACCAGCACCTCCAACTCATTTCCCAATAGTATTTGTTACCTGTACATCAAAACTTTAAGTTCAACTTAATTGATTTCCCTCAGTTTCTGTCTTATGAACTATGGTTCTTCCTATGTGACTACTCTCAAAACTGAGAACTTAGACCTTTTCCGTTTCTAATAACTGGCAGATTTCTACCAAACACTCCTGGTCTGGGAGTTGCATCAATCAAACTTATCGACTGAGCTAATTTATTCACTTAATCACTCTGCAGCATTCTAGTAGAGAAATTATAGTCATTTCTGACTCTAGTCAGGTCTCCTCTGAAAAGAATTTTTTATGGTGTAGGCTTTCTAAATCAAAATCAATTTTCAATTAATCTAAACTGAAAAGCAAGTTGACGGTTTTCAATGTTTATCTTTCATAAAGCAGCATAGTTTCCCACTAGCGTTCCATCAGTTCATAGTCACCTGCTCTCTGTCAGACGTCGCACAACACCAGGTTATAGCCCAACAGGTTTATTTGAAATCACAAGCTTTCGGAGCGCTGCTCCTTCCTCAGGTGAAGCAAGAGAGAGAAGCCCTCAGGCACAGAATTCTCTCTCACTTCACCCGATGAAGGGGCAGCGCTCCAAAAGCTTGTGATTTCAAATAAACCTGGTGGACTATAATCCGGTGTCATCTGACTTCTGACGTTGTCCACCCCAATCCAACACCGGCACCTCCACATCATGTTACAGAGTAAATTAGGTCACTGGTCTGGAAGGATTGTTTGACCTAATTTCTTATTGAAAGAAGCCCTTCACAGTATTGCCACTATTTTCAAATCCAAACTTTAAAAATGGTATTCAAATATGTATTTAATTTTCATCCCAATACAATACTGCAATATTGAAAATGTAAAGGTTCATCCCTTCAGTTTCTAATTGCTATTAAAATCTTACATTTTTTCTTATTATTTTCCTCTTTCTCCCTCTCTTAATCAATTGTTTTTTCACCCATTTTGTATCTTTTTCTGTATCGGATCCAAGGTTGCTCTAATTTGCATTTCCTTTCAGACCTTGCCCTATTCATTTTGCAATCCTTCACTTTAATTGGTTAAAGTATACATTGTGGTGTTCATTTAATAGTCTAGCTGTCTAGTTTCACTCACTGCATTATTACCAGCTCATACTTTCAACAAGTTAACATGCATGATATTTCAAAACTTAAGTGTGTAAGAATGACTCTAACTGTCTTGCAACTGCACCCTATGACCCATTGTCAACGCTTTGGATTAATTATTCCCCAACTCTCAACTCCATGCTCCAATATATATTCCAAAGCCTTGCTTGTGGGAGTAATTGCCAAAAATATATGAGAAATTCCTTGAGATGGTTTCAGTTTCTTTATTTTGACACTGAACGGAACGAGGTTGAATGAGCATACATGCCTTCCTTTAGAATTTCACTTTGTAATTTGACTAAGTGCTGGAAAATAAAGGCAGGTTGTATCAGGGATTGTTAGAAGCAGGCGGTGACATGTCTGTTAATTGGATCATGGAATGAAAACATCTTCAGGCTCTGGCTATGTCATTGTGACAACTGACTCATCTGGTGTCTTGTCAGATTAAAGCTCATCCAGGCTGTAGCTGAAGAGAATGCTTTGTGTAATAAATGCTTAATGAATCATACTGAATACCCTGAGGGAGTTGGGGAGGGTGTTTAGCTGGGGAACACTGGATTACAAAATTTATGTGCATTGTTGTTGAATGAGGCAGGAGGAAGCAGAAAGGAAAAATGTCCTAACCAACAGCAGAAACCAAAAGATTAACCCAACTTGGATTGAAATCGCGGCCTGATGATAAACTGAGGGGACAAACATGGAAAAAGATTCACAACAATTTGTTCCACGCTTAGGATTGGGAAGAGGCCATTCAGCCCCTTGACGTGGAGCAAGGGACAGCCATGACTGTTTAATAGTAGCCACAGAGCCCCTCTATCACCCATATATGCCTGTCCAACAATGAATTAACAAGACATCAATCTTCATTATGTAAATAAGGCTGATTTTCTCAAACCTTCCTGAACAAGTTTTGAGAAGATTTGTAACTCAGGTTGAGGTTCTGGATGTAGGTTTGCTCGCTGAGCTGGAAGGTTCATTTCCAGACGTTTCGCCACCTTACAAGGTAACATCTTCAGTGGGCCTCTGGGTGAAGTACTGCTGATAATTCCTCTCACTAGTATCCTTACATGCAGACAAGGAAGGACACCACTTCGACTGGGACAACACATCCATTCTAGGACAAGACAAACAGAGACATGCATGAGAATTCTGAGAAGCATGGCATTCCAACCAGAATTCTATCAACAAACACATCGAGTTAAACCCCATCTACCAACCCCTGAGAAAAAGAACAGGAAATGACATCACCACAGAAAATGACATCACCATCCCAAAGAAACCCAAACATATAAATAGAAACCAGGAATTATCAGCAGTGCTTCGGCCGGAGGCCCACTGAAGATGTTACCTAGTATGGTGACAAAACGTCTGGAAATCAACCTTCCAGCTCAGCGAGCAAACCTACATCCAGAACCTTGCTAATGTTCAGAAGGTTCACAAATCCCTGAGGGACAGTTATGACATTAAGGCAATGTCAAAATCTCCCAGAACCCTTGGAACATCTCTCAATTGGCTGTATATTGGCAGCACGTCACAGCATAATTTTGGTAAATGTGCACCCTGTCTAATTGTGGAATTATTGAACAGGTTAATTCAAACAAGTAGACTTTATTTATGATGGCTAAGCTATTTCAGAAAGAAATTGATTGTTCACTTCCCTCAGATTTTTGTTTTGCATTTTGCCGATTAATGTTTGTGGTTTTCTTGCCCAGGATTGCATATCTCACGGAAATGCATAAAATTCTTGCAGACCCTGGCAGAGGTTGTGAGAGGTTGTTCTACCCTCTTCCAGCTCCAGCTGGGGAACCTAAAACAAGGGATCACTTGGCAAGGTGTTCCTACTGGCTTTGGGATCCCGATATCGGGAGCAGATAAGATTCCTGAGCCTGCAGGTGGTGGCAGAAAGAATGGTGAAATCGATACTCCAGTGGTAACTTTGTAATGTGGGCATTCTCAATGTGGAGATACCCATCACTGTCTTAGACTGGGTTAGGAGGGAGACCCCTGTGCTGAACCATGGGTCAGATACGATGGTGGCCTTTCATTGATGCACCCACCCACACCCCATAGATGTAAGGTTTGGGAACTCTGGCTCCAATGTCTTAGCACACTTTCATCCCTCCAACCTCATTCACCCAGCCACACTGAGACCTCTATTAATATTGGCCAAGAAAACATCAGAGAGCTGTCTCCAGGCTTGCCCTCACAGAGACACAGAATTATTATGGTACAGAAGAAGGCCATTCGGCCCATTGTGCCTTCACCAGTTCTAGTGCCAATCTGCTGCCTTTTCCCAACATCCTGCACAGCATTTCCAGATATTTTCCAATCAACCTGTTCATGTGTTAAGACACATTTTCAGAGCGGGAAGGACTTGAACCCAGGTTCAAGGTTCAGAGGTAGGGATGCTGTACCATATCCATCCGAATGATCATCCCATGCACACTTGAGTTGAGTTACTTCCAAGCACTATTTTTCTGAGCCAGCCCCTCATACTAAGCCCAATCTCCAGGAATGCAACAAATAGGAGCAGATGTAGACCATTTCATCCATCCAACCTGCCCCGCCATTTATATAACCATGGCTGATGTTGGACTTCAACTGCACCTTCCCGCTCACTCTGTGTATCCCTTGATTCTTTCAGAAACCAAGGTCTGTTTTTTCCTGGCCTTAAAGTATCTTCAACGATGGAGCATCCATAGCCCTCCATAGTGAAGAGTGCCTAAAATTCACAATCCTTTTTTTGGAAAGAACTTCTTCCTCATCTCAGTCACAAATGATCATCCTATATCCTGAGACAACATTCCCGAATTCTAGACTCCCTGACTGCTGTAAACCTCTCAGCATTTTCCTTATCGGGATCATTGATGTTCAATCAGCTTAATAGTAAATCAATCAGCAAGTAGACTAGGAAAATCCAGCTCGTGGCTTCAAGGTAAGGAATCTGTTATGTAGGACTGAGATGAAGAGACATTGCTTCAATTGGAAGGCTGCTGATCCATGGAAGAATCTACCCCAGTTGGCTGTGGGGCTTTGGTTATCAAGTCATACAGCACAGAAGAGGCTCTATGGCCCATGAATTCTGTGATAACCTTTCTCCTCTAATTCCACTTCCCAGTCATTGAGAAGATTCAAGGCTGAGATCAATAGATGTTGGATGATCAAAGAATTAAGAAATTGAGGAAGAAAATAGGCCCTGACTTACATTGAATGGGAAAGGAGAAAGTGAGGACTGCAGACGCTGGAGATCAGAGCTGAAAATGTGTTGCTGGAAAAGCGCAGCAGGTCAGGCGGCATCCAATGAGCAGGAGAATCGACGTTTCGGGCATGAGCCCTTCTTCAGGAATGAGGAAGGTGTGCCAAGCAGGCTAAAATAAAAGGTAGGGAGGAGGGACTTGGGGGCGGGGCGTTGGAAATGTGATAGGTGGAAGGAGGTTAAGGTGAGGGCGATAGGCTGGAGTGGGGGTGGGGGCGGAGAGGTCAGGAAGAAGATTGCAGGTTAGGAAGGTGGTGCTGAGTTCGAGGGTTGGGACTGAGACAAGGTGGGGGGAGGGGAAATGAGGAAACTGGAGAAATCTGAGTTCATCCCTTATGGTTGGAGGGTTCCTAGGCGGAAAATGAGGCGCTCTTCCTTGAATGGGAAAGTCAACTCAAGGGGCCAAATGGTCTCAGACTGTTCCTATCTCTTCTGGTCTTGTGTCCTTATCATTGGCTTGCATATTTTCTAGTTAGTTTCCCCATAGGCACTACTACAAGGCAAAATAATGATGAGGAGTCAAGTTGATCCCTGGAGATTATCAGCTCTTAAATTTCAATGATATAATCAAATTTTACAACAGGATGAGATAATGATGGTGGGTGCATTTGTGAAACAGCCCATTGTGTTTATGAAATATGGGCTTTAATTCACATGCAAAGGAGCACTGCTTCTTCAAGGGAATGCAAAACATTAATTTTAGCAATTAAAAATTGACAAGATCCTGTAAATATTTGAACAGAATTAGCTGTACATTAATGGCTGATGTTAAGTCTATCACAGTAATTGTGTAAGTACAATTATGATGTATTGAATAAGCGTTCACTACAAATCTCAATTTTAGTTTGAACATTTTAAAAATTTTGATTAAAGGATAATCGCTGCCTATATTACAATAGCAAAGCTACAAGCAGCATCGAGTGCCTGATTATTGATGGAGGTGGGCCTGATAAATGGGTGATTAAATGGGCTGTCTGTCAATTGGGGAATGCTCTGTTGAAAGTCATTGGCCAACAGCAGGGTAAGGAACCTACAGCTGGGTTGGAGTGGTTAGTGAGAGTCCATGTTAGTTTTGGTAAAGGGGGAAGAGATGGAAGGTGGGGTACAGTTCTCTGTATTGCAAATTGTGGGGCATGTCATCAATGGCAGAGATGTCTAATATAAGCTAGGGTCTGATCATTATGGTGGGAACAGGATTGTTACATCAGTACGTCAGAAAGATAGATAACTGTATTGATCAGTGAGAACGTATTTCAGTCCATGTCGACACACATTCCATTTGGAGAACTTCACTTGTAAGTATCATGCTCAATGTGACTTGGCATACCCATGTGATCTAAGGTATAAGTATGTTGGCAGTTTAGGAAAAAAAGCCATTAAACGCTTCTACATGAACTCTGGTGCCAGAACTGTCCAACTGAAGTTACGTGGATTTCCTAAGTGGCAAGAGAGCCAGCTGTGGTAATGAACAGCAAGGAAGAGTTAGATCAGCAATCTAGTAATGTTCAACCATTGGATTAATCAAACTGACTGTGAATTTTCCAGTGCAGTGCAAATGAAAAATTATATGATATAGAACGATAATACATTTTGCCCCAAAGGCAAAATTATGAAATAGCTACAGAGTTAAACAAAAAACCTGAACAAATAGGAGTAGCAATTGTCCTATTAGAGCTGGAGACTGAGCGCTACAATGTGCCCTCAAACTCAGTGAGGATCAAGAAAGCCAAACTGGAGAAATTCTAAGGACATTGAAATTACACTTTGAAACTTATATCAATGTTATTTATATATGGTATACATTCAATCTCAGAATTCAGGGAGAGAGGGAGAAAATTGTTCAATATGTGAGGGAACTGAGACATCTAGCTGATGAGTAATGAGATGTTCTGAGGCATAAGAGATTCTGCATTACTGCGTGTCTGCTGACAGAGGAGAAACTTACTCTCCAGATAACTATCGATATAGAGCTCTGAGGTTGTCACTTTAGCTGGAAAGTACTAATGCAAGAATGGCTGTGGATTTACATAATACTGAGAGACAATCCAGTCCAAACAAAAACAACATAGTAGGAGAGAATAAAGAAGAAAATTTGCAGAAGGTTAAACAAAACGATCTAATGCAAAGTAGAGAATGTAAATATTCTAAAAGATGCCACACGAACAAGAAGATTAGATCCCCTACAGTGTGGAAACAGGCCCTTCAGCCCAACAAGTCCACACCGACCCTCCGAAGAGTAACCCACCCAGACCCATTTTGATCTGACTAATGCACCTAACGCTATGGGCAATTTAACATGGCCAATTCACCTGACCTGCACATCTTTGGACAGTAGGTGGAAACCAGAGCACCTGGTGGAAACCCACACAGACACAGGGAGAATATGCAAACTCCACACAGACAATTGCCCAAGGTGGAATCGAACCTGGAACCCTGATGTTGCGAGGCAGCAGTGCTAACCACTGATCCACCATGCTACCCCAGAAAACCCAAAGTAATAATCATACCCCTCGCCCAACAAGCCACATGTCAGAGGCACGATGTTCAGTGTAGGGAAAAAACATTACGCTAACTGTAAGAAGCTATATCACATTACACACAGGCTTGTAGCTAGAAAGAGGCATGACTGCTGGAGAGATGACAATGCTGGTGAACCATCCCACACCATGCAACAGGTTAGTATCAACAGGTCTAAAAATGCTCAGAGTGGTTTGTGCAAATTAAAATGATGACTACACAAGAGCATCAAGTGAAGGTTAAGAATCAAATAGACACTGGTGCTTCATGTAACGTAATGAGCATCACAGACCTGTATGATGTGACTCAGCATGCTGACCCCGATTGAAGTCCTCAAATACAACATTGAGGTGAAGCAATGGAATGATACTCATCCCAAGAATGAACTACTAGAGGAAATGGTAGATGCAGGTACAGTTATAATATTTAAAAGACATTTGGACAGGGACATGAATATGAAAGGTATAGAGGAATATGGGCCAAACACAGACAAGTGGGACTAGCCTAGTTTAGTAAAGTTGGTTGGAATGGACAAGTTAGACCAAAGGGTCAGTTTCCATGCTGTACGACCCGATAAATGAAGCTGACAGCCCAATGCAGTAGGACGAATACAGAACTACAGTTTCAGGCAGCAGACGTTAAGCAAAATCCACTAATCTCAGCTGCAACAAGACTGAAGTTTGGACAGGATCCTTTCACTGTCAGTGCATGAAGTATGCATGTGAATCCAGGTACTTTTATATTTTTCTAGTTCAACTTCCAGGTTCCTCCAGTGACCTCTCTCTAGCAGCCTCTCTGGATTCTGATTATGGTCTTCAAAGCCTTAATGAGATCCTTTGGATCTATGCCAACCTTCAGCCTTCCAGGTGGCCTTCAGACTGAAGGAGTTACCACTTCCTTAATGACTCCAGTCTCTCCCAGCTCCTCTGCCTTGTCTTTCAGGCTGGACTTGAGGGCTTCAGAAACCCTCCTCAGCAGGTGCTGATGTTGGTCCCACACTCTCATCCACTTCCAGATGACATTCACCAAGAAGATATCCAAGCCCGACAAAAATATATTTGTAATCCTTCAGCAATCTTTGATTTAAAATGGCACGTCTTGTCAAATTTCAATATGTCCATAGGAATTTGGGTTCCGATCCAATTTTATGACACTTCATGCCCTGTAGAAACTTTGCAAGTTTCAATAAAATCATCCCCCATTCTTCAAAACCCTAAAGAATACATACCCTGTTTCCTCAATCTCTCGCCGTTAGACAATTATTCCATCCCAGGGATTAATTAACATGCTACCCCAGAAAACCCAAAGTAATAATCATACCCCTCGCCCAACAAGCCACATGTCAGAGGCACGATGTTCAGTGTAGGGAAAAAACATTACGCTAACTGTAAGAAGCTATATCACATTACACACAGGCTTGTAGCTAGAAAGAGGCATGACTGCTGGAGAGATGACAATGCTGGTGAACCATCCCACACCATGCAACAGGTTTACTATCCTGTTATATATGTCAAAATGTGTAACAATTGGTAGTTTACATGTTGTATGTGTGAGACAAAACCTATGTTAAAATCTATAAACCTGATGAAGGAGCAATGCTCCAAAAGCTTGTGATTTCAAATAAACTGTTGGACTGTAACCTGGTGTCATGTGACTTCTGACTTTGTCCACCCCAGTCCAACATTGGCACTTCCACATTAAAGAAAAGCTACTTAGTTAAAAATGGTCATAATTATTGATTAGATCTAAGTCAAATGATGATGAGGCTTTGCACTTTTCATTCATCAGGACATATCCAAGAATGCCAAATTGCAAATTATCATAATTTATCGGTTACTAACTAAGCAGTACCCATTTTGCTGCAGGATGAACTGTTGTCTATTTTCCTCCCAATGACTGTGTTTTTACATTTCTTCATAATGAGAATTCATATCATTTGAAGCTTCAGTTTGATGTACTGATCTCTTACAGAATGCAGAAGCCAGCTACGATTTCAGCAGCAATGATCCATATCCATATCCCCGCTACACAGATGATTGGTTTAACAGGTAATGCAGACGCAATGTGTTCATTCTTAGGTGCTGCCCAAGAAGCTGCAGGCTCTTAGAATGCTGAAAAGCATGCAGTCTTACTGAATTATGAATGTGCCAAACAATCAAGGCCACTCAATGACAGCAGAGAGCGGTCAGTGTCTGGGTCACATTAGGTATTGATTTTAGTATTTGATCCAAATCGCTTTAATGCACTTGATGCTCCATCCTTTGTCCACAGTGAAACATATATTTATTCAGGAGGTGAAAGCCAAACTGCTCTTGGTTTTATGAGGATTCTTGTTAATCTATTTATATTGGAAATGCCTCTGCGATTATTTGGTCTATTCGACTGTATTTGACTGTGTAGTGCACTGACCAAAGATTCTGACATATTGGTCAGGTTTAGGGTGACTAGTTTTGTGTCTAAAGCCCAAACTTGAAATCTTTGCGAAATAGTCTTCTGTTTATTTGCCCAACTCCAAAAATAAAGAGGAAGAACTGAGTAGATGGAAAATAGAGTTAGTTCAGAAAGAGATATCCTATTGGATAATATGTGCTCACTGGACCTGGAATATAAGTTATTGTGTTGAAATGATTAGATGTCTTTTGACATGATGATACCGACAGACAAAAGGACAGTATAATATTGATTGTAATTAGTGTTCTTGAATTTACTTCACATTAAAACATAACACTCTACTGCACTTAGGTGGTAGTGTGGGGGGTTAAAGAAAAAGAAAAAAGAAATAAAAAAAAGTAAAAACTTAATGAAAAAAAGAAAAAAAAGAAAAAAGAAAACATAACACTTAAAAACTTGGGGAGATGGTGATGAAGTGGTAATTTAGGTTCACAGGTTAATGCTTCAGGGATATAGGCTCCAATTCCACTGGGGAAATTCAATTCAATATTAGCTTTGATAATAAACAACCTTTCATTAATTATTGTTAAAAATCCATCTGGATCACTTTATTGTCCTTAACTGGTCTGACTGACATGTGACTCCGAACCCACAGCAATGTAGTTGACTCTTAACTGGCCTCTGAAATGAATTAGAGAGCCACCTCATTCGGGGGCAGTGAGGGATGGGGGACAAATGTTGACCTTGCCAGCGATTTCCAAATCCTATGAAAAATAACTTTTTAATATCTATCACACAACACCGACAGAAGAGAAACAGCATGGAGAGTGCTGGAGAATCTGTGGAGAGATAGAAACAGAGTTAATATTTTGAGTCCGAGGTGGAAATTCTTTGGAAATTCTGAAGGAGGATCCCTGAACTTGAAACTTTAACTCTGTTTCTCTCTCCACTGAGGCCGCCGGACATGCTGAGGTTCTCCAATAATCTCTCTCTTTGTTTCAGATTTCCAGCATCTTGCAGCATTTTACTTTTAATCATGATAGAATTGAGTAGTTGAGTCTTAGTTACCTGTATGACAGGTGTACGGTTATGTCTAAAAGAAAATTTAGAACTAATGTGTTAAATAATAAACAGCATTTTCATTTACTATTAGAATTGAAAAGGGGAGATGATAAAGTATGGTAATGTCACTGGATCAGAAATCCAGAGGCTCAGGTTAATTCTCTGGGGACGAGGACTCACATTTGACCATGGCAGCTGGGAATTTAAGTGAATAAATCTGGATTTAAAAGTTACTCTCAGCGACGGTGACCACGACAACTACCTGATATCTTCTAATCAAACAGTTCAGAGATGCATTTACACACCTCTGGAGCAAGTAGGACTTCAGCCTGCATGGGGTTCCAGAGGTAGGGACACGCTCACTGTGCCATAACCTGACACTTGGTGCTCTAGCTCCGCAATGTGAAGGTCAGTATTTCAGAAAACAACAAAACAGGTTTAGTGACAATGAACATAGCAACAGGAGTAGGCCATTCAGCCCCTCCAGCCTGATCCGCCATTCAACAAGATCATGGCTGATCTGTGGCCTAACTCCATATACCTGCTTTTGGCCGATATCCCTTAATACCTTTGTTAATGAAAATTTATCTGTCTCACATTTGAAATGAACAACTGATGCAGCATCACAGCTGTTTGTGAAAGGCAGTTCCAAACCTCTATCACCCTTTGTAGAAATGTCACTCATGTCAGGGTTAGACCTGAGAGAACGGGGAGCTGCAGGTTCGGAGGGTGTGCAGCAGGCAGAGAGATTGAGTTAATGTAACTCTGCCAATTCTCAAGAATTTTTATTTTGTTCATGCACAGGACATGGGTGTCACTGGCTGGGTCAGTATTTATTGCCCGTCCCTAGCTTTCCCTTGAGAAGGTGATGGTGAGCTGTCTTTTCGAGCCACTGCAGTCTATGTGCTGTAGGTAGACCCATAACGCCATTAGGAAGGGAATTCCAGAATTTTGACCCAGCAACACTGACCTGCCACCTGCCCTTGTATACTCACATGCTTTTCCTGTTAGTTTGATTCTACCTTTAACATTTGTGGTTCACCATGGATGGTAGGCCTGTCCCTTGGAACTTTTCTTACTCTTTGGAATATGTCTGTTCTATTTATTCTTGAATGTCCCCTTAAATATCTGCCACTGCATTTCTTTGACCTATCCTTTAGCCTAACTTGCCAATTCACTTGGCCCAACCCTGCTTTCATGCCCTCATTATTGCCCTTGTTTAAGTTGTTAAAAACTCTCTCAAACCCACTCTCTCCCTGGAGCTGAGTTTAAAATTCAGTCATGTTATTGTCGCTATTTTCTAGGAGCAGTTTCACTATGAAATCAATAATGAATTCCATCTTGTTTCTCAATACCAGGCTGAGTATATCATAATAAATTATCCTGAAAACATTCAATACATTGGTCATCAAGGCTACCTTTATCCAAATAACATGTTTGATCTACTTGTAGATGAAAATCTTTCATGATTATTGCCATGCTTTTCTGATGAGCTGCCATTATATTTCCCTCTGTGCTTCACCTTACCATGTGGTTTCTCACAAGGGTCCTGTACTCCACTCCCACAACTGACTTTATCATTTCTCATCAATTCCCAGAATGTTGCCACATCCTGGTTTCCTGAGCTTAGGCCACCCTCTCTGTCCATTATACATGAATAGGGTCATTTCTCCACCCTTCCCTAGCTGCTTGATCTTCCTCAATATTAGAGTTTTTGAGAAGATTTTGTAGCTCGCATTGTGGATGAAGTTGTGGATTTGTTCGCTGAGCCCACTTGATTTTCTGCAAGCGTTTCGTCACCTCGCAAGGTGACATGATCAGTGCATCTTTGATAAGGTGTTGGTGCTCTATCCTGCCTGGTATTTATATGTCTCTGTTTGTTGTTACTTCTGATTGTGTATCTGAGCAGTTTGTATATGGAGTCCAGTTCCGGTCTATTGATTGAGTTCCGGTTGGAGTGCCCGGCTTCAAGAAATTCCTGTTTCACCTGTGCTCGGATGGTTACATTGTCCCAGTTGAATTTGTGTCCTCCATTGTCTGTGGGTTGGGAATGAGAGAGTATTGGTCATGTCTGGCAGTGGCCAGCTGATGTTTGTGCACTCATATGGCTGTCTGCCCTGTGAAGTGTTTCTGACAGTCCCTGCAGGGTATCCTGTAGATAACGTTCATGTGGGTTTCCTAACTATTCTTCAAAATTCAGGTACCAACCATGTCAACCTGCAAGCATGTCTCCAATAGCTACCATTGTTTACAAATCAATGGCACATTCTTGTCTCTATATTAGCAAATCAGTAGATGGATTATCATAAGACTGTAAGATGTAAGAGCAGAAGTAAGCACTTATTACATCGAGTCTAGATTAGAGTGGTTCTGGAGAAGCACAGCAGGTCAGGCAGCATCTGAGGAGCAGGAAAATCAACGTTTCGGGCAAAAGCCCTATTACATTGAGTCTGCTCCACCATTCGTTGAGGTCATAAGTGATCTAATAATCCTCAACTCCACTTTCCTGCCCTTTCCCCATAACCTTTGATTCCCTTCCTGATTAAAAATCTATCTGTCTCATTGACCCAACCTTGACAGGCCTCCGTGGTAAAGAATTTCACAGGTTCATTACCCTGTAAGAGACGAAATTCCTCTTCATCTCTGTCTTAAACAGGTGACCCCTTATTTTGAGATGATGCTGTGTGGTCCCACACTCTCCCTCGGGGGAAACAATCTTTCTACACCTACCCCGTCAAGACCCGAGAGATTCTTGGATGTTTCAATAAGACCGCCTCTCTTTTTTTCTAAATTCTGAGAACAGGCCCAACCTACTAATCTCTCCTCATAAGACAGTCCCTCCATACTCGGGATCGGTGTCGTGAACTTTCCCTGGGCTGCCTCCAATGTCAGTGTATCTATCTTTTATTAGGGACACAAAACTGTTCATTGTATTACATCTGCTCTCTGACTAGTACCTTGTATAGTTTTAGCAAAACCTCCTTTCCGATGCCTTCAAAATAAAGGCCAACATTCTATTTCCCTTCCTTATTTGGATGCTAGCTTTTTGTCATTCATGGATGAAAACCCTCTGTCCTGTTACTCTCTGCCATCTTTCTCTGTTTAACCAGCTTACAGCTCCTCGGTCCTGCCTGCCAGCGTGCATAACATCATGTTTCAGAAACCTGAATTCTAATCAGCAGATGTGGAATTGAACTGAAGTTGAATAAATCTGGAATCAGAAACTAGTGTCACTGTGAGCAGAAAATTGGTAGAATGTCAGAAAAACACATCAGATTTGTTAATGTTGCTTAGGGAAGGAAATCAGCCAACCTTACCTGGTCTGGCCTACATGTGACTCCAGACCCACAGTTGACCCTGAATTGGCCTAGTGTGCCACCCAGCTGCCAATGAGGCACCTCACCACCTTTGCAAGGGCAATTGAGGATGGACAATAAATTCTGCCCTTTACCAGCATTGTCTACGTGCCCTGAATCAACAAAACCAAAAACAAGTCATTGATGTGTGATGTTTATTTTATTGTTGAATAATTATGGAACCCTCTTCTGCAGCCACGGGACACGGTGTGCTGGTGAAGTGTCTGCTGCTGCCAATAACAACATATGTGGTGTGGGAGTGGCTTACTCATCACGGGTGGCAGGTATGGTATAATGTGTCAAGCTATGTTAATGAAGGAGCTATGTTAGGAGCAAAGCAAGTGAGAGGCAGAAATCCCCATCAGATTTTACAAATGCAAAGCAAAATTATGTAACCAAGGGAAAAAGAACACTTTTTTCAGGAGGTAATAGGGTAACTTTTTTGGGGGAAATCCTTGGTATGTATTTCCAAACTGAAAATGCCAAAGGACAGCATCTTGTTGTTGCCAATCCCATATTCATTGAATTTGATTTTCCAATTTTTGTCTTTTTTGAACATATTTACCTGTGGCATTTTGGCTCATTGAACTAAAACGCGAATGAATTTTCAATAATAATCAGCAAACATTATGCTGAAAGGGTAAGGATAGATTACTGTAGTTGGCTAGATGGCTAAAGGATGGTCCAGAGTGATGCTAACAGCACAGGTTCGATCCCCACAATGACAGTGGTTGTTCAGACTCGCCAACGTCCTTGCCTTGCCCCACATAGAGGTGCCCCTCAAATTCTCCCTCTGACAATGACAGATGCACAAGGTCCTTCTTGGACTGAGGCTAATTACCTTCCCAGTGATGAAAATATGGCATGTCGTGTGGCATGTGCCATCTACAAGATGCACTGCAGCAACTCACCCAGGCTCTTTTAACAGCACCCTACAAACCCTCGATCTATGCCACCTCAAAAGGCAAGAGCAGGAGGTACATGAGAACATCCACCCCCTCCCCCCCAACCCATACACCATCCTGACCCAGAAACATGCCAATGGAAATATACTGTAAATTCTCTCTGTAGCAGTATTGTGAGCCTACCTACAACATAGGAACTATAGTGATTTAAGAAAATGCCACCTTCCTGAAGGAATTAAAGATGAGTAGTAAATGCAGGACTTGCCCGTGATATCTGGTAAATGGTAAATGTTTTAAGAGATCAATCAGAAGAGCTGATTACAGGGGTGCAGGGCCAATAATTCTCACCTGATACTTTGGTTCAAAGCCCAGTCTACCCACCCTTTTCTCCCAACACCAATGTATACAATTACAAATTGCAACTTCCATCCCAACTCTCTCCGGCTACAACAATTTTTAAGAGTCAGGAAATCCTGTGAAGTTGATATATAAATCCAACTTCGGAACGATTCTGAATGAGACATGTCAAGAGACAAGCTTGAGGCAACTTGTGTCAATGGAAGTTGTGAGATTCAATCAGATCTCAACAACGTGCATCAAAGCAAAATAATACTGTAGTGATTAAACTCACAATAATACAACACCCACACTGGCTCTAGAAAGCAGATATATCAAATAATAGAATACTCACTCCTTCAGTTATGTGATAGAACATCACAAATCTGTGTCCTATTTCAAAACTTACAAATTATTGCTTTTTTCTCCAATTAAATTGGACAAAACATAAAATATATAAAATATAAAACATTGTAGTGACAGCTGGCCATTCAGCCCCTCTAGAATATAATGGCTGATCTCTTACCTCAGTTTCATTTCTGTACCAAATCCTATATTCCTTGATTCTTTTCAGTGTCCAAAAACCTACTAACCTCAATCTTCAATCCTCTCAATGACGGAGTATCCAATGTCTCTGTGGTGGAGAATTCCAATGATTCACAACCCTCTGAGTGAAGCCATTTCTTCACAATTTCATCCTTAACCTTCATCTCCTTAACCTGAGATGAGGAGGAAACAGTTTCTCAGGTTTGGAGGAATTCCACATATCTCAATGAGATTAGCTTTTAATTGTTAGAAACTCAAAGAATATAGTTTTATTCTATTCCATCTCTCCTTGTATGTCAGCTCTCTCCTTCAAGGAACCAATCAGTGGACTTTTGTTATACCAACTCCAAGGCAAGAGGATCCTTCTTGAAGAATGGTTGACCTCTTCGACAATGTTCCAAATGTAGTCTTACCTGTTGTGTTTGTAATGAGGTCAGCCAGCTAGACCTCATAGAATATGAGACCCCTGATTGGGCTGTTAAGCTGGTCCAATCAGGGAGCCCTGGCTGACATCAAAGGGTAAATGAGACAAAAGAAACTTCAGATTCTGGATTCCAAGGTAGACAAGCAGGAGGCTGGAAAAACACAGCAAGCCTAGCAGCATCAGTAAGTGAAGTCAAGGTTACAGGAAGAGTTACATGTGAAATTTTGACTTTCCACCTCCTGATGCTGCCTGGCTTGCTGTGTTATTCCAGCCTCCTGCCTGTCTACCATAAAAGGGTGAATGTCAGGGATACTGAGCCCTGAATGCCTGACTCAGTGAGAGGTTGTGCTATTGTCAAAGGCTATGCATTTGTAAATAAAGAATGATGGGTGATGGCATGCCAGCCTCTGAAGAGTTGTTTCATTTCCAAAAGTCCTATATAATAGCACCAAGAATCCCTTAATCTGAGGCTCTAATGCTCCCCTTGGCACATAACCTCCAACGTTTAATTCTGTTGTGCTCCTTGGATTTATGAAGCCAGACACACCAATCCCTTTGAACACCAAATGCCTCTGTACAGTCCATAATCATAATTTGATATTTTTCAAATCATGTTTTTAAAAAGGCTGCTTTTGCTGACACCCAGGTGTATGGTCAGTAGCAGTGAAATATCCCAAATGATTGAAATCAAGAGTGATAAAGACTTAACAAACATCTAAAAAAAATAAAAATTAATATAAAAGCATATCAGTTAAGAGAAAAAATGTGAAGCTGCTGAGGTCTTACAGACTGTAGGGCTTCTCTCTTTAGAGAGAGAACTGGTGGTGGTTTAACCAGGGGGTCACCATGCCTCAGGCAAGGGGTTGAGAAAACAAACTCTTCATGGTAGCCTCAGCTGGTACAGGAATTGAACCCACACTGTTAGTATCACAAGCCAGCTATCCAGCCAACTGAGCTAACCTGTGCAACCATTAAACAAGGTTGATTTTGTTAGTTTTTTAAAAATCAATGTTATATTTATATCTACAGGGACACAGTCTGTCAAAATCAGAGGGGAACATGTGCAGTCATCATTTATCATTGCATCATGGGCATCAGCACTCCATTGATTAAAAAAAAGGTCCAGAAACAATCAAATACAATTGCTCCATTTCTGATGCATGGATGAATCGTATTGATATTTTCAGAAACGTTCACATGATCTCTCAACATTCTACAGGCATTCGCATGCTGGACCAGCCATTCATGACTGACATCATTGAAGCCTCTTCCATCAGTCACATGCCTCAGATTATAGACATCTACAGCGCCAGCTGGGGGCCAACTGATGACGGTAAAACCGTGGATGGACCTCGTGAGTTGACTTTACAGGCCATGGCGGATGGTGTTAACAAGGTAAGAGCAGAGGCGGAGGTGATAATTGATGGAGGAGTTACACATTCTCACTCATATACATGTGTAAACCAACGCCAAAGTGAGGAAGGTGATAACCAGCTCAGATGAGATGGGTTGATTGGGTTTTTGCTTTGGATTCAGTGATCCCACACTGGAAATTGTAAGCCGTAAAACTACCACCCTTCAATTACCAAGACAGGAAGCTGGAGTCAGTGTGACATCCACAACTGTTACTTACCCTTCACAGTTCAATGGAAACTCCAGTCTACCCTCTCTCTTGCTAATCAATACCCTTTAGTGACCAACCTGTGATATTTTCCTAATCAATCTGTTCAGAGATGGTAATATCACCTCTGGATCAGATGGGGCATGAACGCAGACCTCCTGGTCTAGAGGTAGGGACACTACCATTGTGCCACTGAAACCAGTGCATCAGTAAATGATCCAATCAGTAACTGATGCATTTTCTAATCTCTTCAGAATATTCTGGTTTATTCTTTACAACATGTGTAATTTTTTTTCCAAGATTAAATATTTTCGTTCTGGGATTCTATAGTTAACAGGTGTCTTGTTGGAATATCTACATCAGATGGAGCGCAGCTGTTCAAGCGGTTAGCTAACATGCATCTCCTCAAGGGACACCTGAGGATGGGTAACAAGTCTTGGCCCAGCCAGGGATGCCCACATCCCGTGAATGATAAAGAAATGTTAAGCAGAACTGAACCTAATAGGTGACATTGTGAATCAAGTAACTGCAGAGGGGTGAAATATAAGAAAAATCACATTTTGATAGAGTTCATGTAGTGAATAGATTCCCTTCAGTGTAGAAACAGACCATTTGGCCCAACAAGTCCACACCGCCCCTCCGACGAGTAACCCACCCACACCCATTTCCCTCTGAGTAATGCACCTAACACTACGGGCAATTTAGCCTGGCCAATTCGCCTGACCTGCACATCTTTGGATTGTGGGAGGAAACCAGGGCACCCGGAGGAAACCCACACAGACACGGGGAGAATGTGCAAACTCCACACAGACAGTCACCTGAGGCTGGAATCAAACCTGGGTCTCTGGTGCTGCAAGGCAGCAATGCCATCTTTTATTGTAAATACGACTATAAGGAGACCATTCACTCTAGCTGCCTCATGAGGGAGGTAAAGCCTAGACCCATCTCTAGTATATTGATAATATCTAGTATGTATAGTTGTTTATTATGTTTAAATAAAAAAGGAATGTTTGACCCAATGTCAAAAGATTACTGCAACATTTGCTTACCCTTCTTCCAAACTTAACCACATGACCCTGAACTTTATGTCAGACACAGAAGCAAATGGCATTTACTTTCCAAAATCTGTAGAGCTAAGACATATATCACATAAATTGTTAATGTTTTGGTGGACATTAAATTGTGTAAAAACAAATTATTCTATACAAGGCTTTTCTATGGCATTTCAGAACAAATTTGAAATCTGTCAGATTCTCTTTCAACTATGCCTCTACTCCAAAACCCCTTCACTTTTCAGCACCAAAGTTCCAATGTTGGAAATGCCAAGAACTCATGACTGTGACAGAGCAGTAATTATTCTGTCTACAATCAGCCAATTACCGATCTAAGTAACAAATGTAATAGTCTTTCAGTTAGTAAGGCTGCATCAACAACTTGCTAATGGGATTTGTCTCCATTTTAGATTTGGCAGTATTCCCACTCATCTCTAAAGTCTGAAATTATTGTCAAAAGGAAAACAGATACTTCAGTGCCCAGAGAACAACTGCAAGTCTGATTTACTGACTTCTAACTGTTACAATTATCCAGATTTTGAATTGTTCACTGCTGTAACAAATACAGTATAAGAAAGACCTTGAACACCCAAATCTGTAACCTCCTCCAATCTTGGCGATATTTGCACCATTTCTGACCTCTTGCACATCCCAAATGTATTCACTCCATGTTTGGAAGCCATTCCTCCAGTTGCTGTGGCCCTAAGTTTTCTTAACCCCCACCCCAAAAAAACTCTCTAAACTTTCTAATCCACTCTCTCCCCCTTAATAAAGTTTAAACCTCCTTCTTTAAGCAAGCTTTCAATTACTTCTCCTGTTGTCTCTTCCTGTGACTTTGTGTCAAATTGTAGTTGATAATTTTCATATAAAACATCCTGTAGATTGAAGATGCTATGTGAAAGAAAGAAACTTACATTGTTGTTGAATGTTATTATTCGATTTGCTAGATCCCAGGCTGAAATCTGGCTCAATGGAATTATTTTTTTTACTTCTTATTTGATTTTAATGTGGTGGTCTTTAGCAGATTTGGTTTTAACAATAAAGTGGAAGTTTATGATGCAAGAAGAAATTAAGAAAACCATAGAATAAACCAAGCTATTTTGCATATAACACAAGATTAAAGATTTTGAAATAGACAGTAAAATCCAATCTCAAAATTTCCAACAGCACTCCTTTACAGTACTCACACCAGAGAGAATTCCTTTCTCTACCTTGTCCATAGGATTTAATTCAACTGTGGCTTAATTTCCAGTCTTTAGAATCTGATTGCCTCTTACTGGATTCTTGATACAACTGAGCTTTCTCAATTTCCAATAATTCCTCCTGGGCTTAACTAACCACTTCTGGTCTGGAACTTTCATTTACACTGAGGTAACCTGTTTCGCAGGAGTTCAAAACTATCTCCTTCTCCATCAGTAACTGCCTTACATATCCAGCTTCATCCAAGACTCGTGAAACCTAGAACTAAAAAAAAAGTTTCTTTAAACAATTATTGAAACTCACTGAATAAGAACAAAATCCCATGACTCTCAAGAGAGTCTCCCTCCTCTTATATGTTTTAAAATGAGTCACCATGGCCACAGAAATAGTTGCAAGTTAATCATTAAAAACTGAGCAAACCCACATGCCACTACTGCAAAATGCAATCTCTAAATTAAATTATATCAAAATTTATACAAATCACACCCCTTGCATCTCAACAGCTACACTTTTATAACCTCAGATGTCTCAAAGTGTTTGACAGCCAATGATGTAATTTTGAACTATATTTAGTTTTGCAATATAGAAAATGCAGCTGATGATTTTCACACAGCAGATTCCCACTAAGACCAAGTAATTGGTTCTTTATTGATGTTGGTTTAAGAATGAATACTGGATACAAAGAGATCTCTCCTGTCCGTCTTCAAAATAATATCACAGGGGATCCTCCGTCTGCCACTTGAGAGAACAGACAAGGTCTCAGTGTCATGTCATCTGAAATGGGATTCAGAAATAACTCACAAACAAATCTCACATGCTGACACTTCTACAATTATTACCCCTTCTCTGCTAAAGTAAGATCAGAATTTTTACATTTTCCTAGGTTTTGAAAACCAATCGACACCATTTTCATCGTGTGATCTTAAAATCTGTGGGCCAAATTTTTATTTAAATTTGCTCTTTTTTTTAGTATTTCTATTCATTCACGGGATAGGGACATTACTGGCTTTTGTTGAATTTATATTGAAAATCAACAATTATCAAGAATTGGAAAGAGATCGCTTCTGTGTGATTGTGTGTTTTGATTTGTAATATCATTACTAGAGTGTGGTGAAAATTCATTAACAGAGTAGGCTGTGTCATGACAGAGTGGATGTTAATTCGGAGCCAGAGGTCACATGACACAGGTTTATTTGAAATCACAAGCTTCTGAAGCGCTACTCCTTCATAAGGTGAGTTGATGAAGGAGCAGTGTTCCAAAAGCTTGTCATTTCAAATAAACCCATTGGACTATAACCCGGGTGCCATGTGACTTCTGACCTTGCTCACCACAGTCTAACCCGGGCACCTCCACATCATGGTTAATTCAGAGCAGCTGAGGAGGGTGATTTACAGTGTGCTGTATTATTCATTGAATAGAAGTAAGGTGCAAATGATACATTGGGCTGGTGTCACATGATGTGTGTCTTGAATAGCATGAGGTTGGTTGCAGGTACCTGTGACCACACAACTGATATTCTAAATAAAGCTCACTGATGGGAAGCATCCTTTCATTGTATAGGATTGGAGGTCCTGAAGGGTTTTGACCAGGTGGATGTGGAAAGGAAGTTTTCTCTTGTGGGAGAATCTAGAATGAGGGGACACTGTTTGCAAATCAGCATAGGCCCATTTGAAACAGAGAGGAAGATGATCTTTATTCCTCACAGATGGTTGTGAATCTTTGGGACTTGCCCCCAAATGGCAATGGAAGCCTCACGTTCTATGAATATTTTTAAGGCTGAATTAGGTAGTTTTGTGATGAGTAAAAGGCGATGACCTAGTTGTGTTATCACTGGGCTGTTAATTCAGAGACCCTGGTAATGTTCTGGGTTCAAACCTTGCCAAGGCAAATAGTGGTATTTGAATTCAATGAAACTCTGGAATTAAGAATCTAATGGTGACCGTGAATCAATTCTCCGGAAAAACCCATTTGGTTCACTGATGTCCTTCAAGGAAGGAAACTGCCAACCTCATCCTGGTCTGACCAACATGTGACTCCAGAGCCACAGAAAAGTGGTTGACTCTTAACTGCCCTCTGGGCAATTAGGGATGGGTCATAAATGCTGCCCAGCCAGTCACACCCTCATCCCATGAATGAACTAAAAGAAAGAAAGGAAGATAGGAATGCAGAGTAATCAGATCTGCCTAGACCTTACTGAATGGGGGAGCAGGCTTGAGAGGCTGAGTGGCCTACTCCTATTACTAATTTGTATGTTTATACATAACACACACAAAAGCCATTTCTGTCCCTCCACCAACCTGGCTTTCAGCACCATTCACTTATTCTTCAAAACGAACTTGTGCTGGAGTTATTCCAGTGATTGACTCACACACCAGCTTCTCAGAGTGCATTTCAAGATAGACCATCCCACCTACAACCACCAGGAGCTGAAAATCCGAGTAAAAAGCCCGATGTTAATTTGGAAACGTAAAAGCAAGATGTTGGATTAGGCCATTCAGCTCTCTGAAGCTGTACCTCCTTCCAGTAAGACCCTGGCTAAACCTCAGACTCAGTTGTATCCTCCCAGACAACCAATGAGAGATAGAGGAGAAGAGAGATGGAGGAAAGGGAAGATGGAGGAGAGAGGAGATGGAGGAGAAGGAGAAGGAGAAGGAGATTGAGGAGAAGGGAGATGGAGGTGAGAGAGATGGAGAAGAGGGAGAGATGGAGGATAGGGAGGTGGAGGAGAGGTGGAGGAGAAGGAGAGATGAAGGAGGTAGAGGTGGAGGAGGGGGAGATGGAGGAGGGGAGGTGGAGGAGAGGTGAGATGAAGGAGCAGGAGATGTAGGTGATGGGAGAGGGAGAGATGGAGGAGAAGGAGATGGAGGGGAG
>NC_057718.1:101926921-101980444 GCF_004010195.1 Chiloscyllium plagiosum | reverse complement strand
CAAGAGGGAGATGATGGAGAGGGAGATGGAGGACAGGTTAGATGGGGGTTTGGGGATGGAGAAAAGGGAGAAGTGGAGGAGAGGGAGATAGAGGATGGGGGTGAGGTTGAAGAAAATGGAAGGTCAATATCTGATGGAGCATGGAAAAGTGTGATCATGTGAGGCCCAATCTTGCAACACTTTTACACTATTTATGGGCAGCATGGTGGCTCAGTGGTTAGCACTGCTGTCTCACAGCACCAGGGTCCCAGGTTTGATTCCAGCCTTGGGCGACTGACTGTGTGAGGTTTGCACGTTCTCCCCATGTCTGCGTGGGTTTCTTCCGGGTGCTACGGTTTCCTCCCACAGTCCAAAGATGTGCAGGTCAGGTGAATTGGCCATGCTAAATTGCCTGTAGTGTTAGGTGCATTAGTCAGAGGGAAATGAGTCTGGGTGGGTTACTCTTCGGAGGGTCGGTGTGGACTATTTGGGCCAAAGGGCCTGTTTCCACACTGAAGGGAATCTAATCTAATCTAAAGCTTGGGTCTGCTGTCATTGAGTATCTCTGATTGTGTTTTTGGAGAAATGATGGCGTAGTTAGTGGTAATGTCAGTGAGTCAGTAACCTCGAGGCCCAGGGTAGTTGTGTGGAGATTTGAATCCACCATGGTAGTGAGTGAAATTTCAATTCCAGTCTTTACAAGTTGTGGAACATAAAGCTAGCTTAAGTAATGGTGACCATGAACCTATCATAATCTAGTCACAAAGGGCCGTTGGGGTCAGAATGTTCCCAAAAGGGAGGAAATCTTTCCTGATGTGACCAACATGTGACTCCAGACCCACAACAATGTCATTGATGCTTAACTGCCCCCTGGAAGAGCTGAGCAAGGCACTCAGGTCAGGGGCAATTAAGGATGGGCAACAACTGCTGGCCTTGCCCATGAAACCCACATCCCATGGAAGAATCAAGCAGAAGATTACCCTAGGAGCAGGTAGCAACAGTTGGAGAGAGGGAGGGAATGGAGGTGAAGTAAAGCGATTCACGTAACAAAGTGGGATTGGGAAAAACTTTCATTCCATGGAACTCTGCTAATATTCGGGTTCACCTTTCCCAGCAAGATGGTGCCTCTTTGATTGGGCTGATGAATCGTATAATCTCACAATGGGGGTAAAGGCTCAAAACATTAGGTCTATCCTGGCTCTTTGAGAAAAGCACAGCAGGTCAGGCAGCACCCGAGGGGCAGGAAAATCGATGTTTTGGGTCAGAGCCCTTCATCAGGAAAATGTCGATTTTCCTGCTCCTCAGATGCTGCCTGACCTGCTGTGCTTTTTCAGCAACACACTCTCAACTCTGATCTCCAGCATCTGCAGCCCTCACTGTCTCCTCTTTGAGAGCACTGCCCAATTTAATCAGAGATGCCAGCTATTTCCCTACAGTGTGTCAAATTAGTCCTCCTCAAATACATGCCCAGTAATCAAAAGCTTCAGTTATACTCTCTTCCACCCTCTTCTGTCTGGCAGAAGATTTAAATGTTTGTGTACACGTACAAACAGATTCAAGAACAGCTTCTTCCCTGCTTTTGAATGGACCTCTTTAATGTTAATGTTGCTCTCTCTCTGCACCTTCTTGGCACTATCTTGCACTCTGTTCTGTTAGCCTGATGCACTTGTGTAGTACAATCTGTCTGCAAAGCACTTAAGACAGCACTTTTCACAGTACCGTGATACATGTGACACTAACAAATCAAATCATATCAATGCTTCTGCATCCTAACTCATCTGGTAATGTATACCTTGGGGTCTCCTGTCCTTTAATGACTGTAGCTTGTACAGATTTGTGGATTTAGCCAGAGGGGTGTGACCAAGTCATAATACAATGGCTACAACACGAATTGAGACCCTTCAGCCCAATGAGCCCATGTAGGCCTTCTGCAAGAGCATCTCTGTTTGTCCCACAGCCCCACCTACAGGCTGACAAGTCCTTAGAATTAGAATTAGATTTTATTTCAGGTGTGCTCAAGTAGAGGAATAGAGTGAAAAGTGTACAAAGTTGTCATTCCCAACGCCATCTTAGGTGCCAGGTACCTAGTTACCAAATCCTAGGTACAAGGTAGAAAAATAAAGAAGTAAAGTTAAAAGCTAACCATTGTATTCCATTTCAAAATCGAGGATTGACTCTGTTTCTATCACATACTCAGGAAGTCCAGATCCTAAACCGTTCATTCAGGGAAAAGGTTATTTCTCCTGTGGCCATTGGGTTTCTTTTGCCATTTATCATATTGATAGAGTCTTTTGGTTTTTGACATTTCTGCCAATGGGAAGAGTTACTCAATGTTTGCCTCTGAGCATACAAAGCGAAGGCTATTCAGCCCCTCTAGCCTGACTTGTAATTCATTAAAGTCATGGCTGATCTGATTATGTCCTCAACTCCACATTCCCACCAAACCCAATAACCTCCTCATTGGCCAAGAATCTATCTTACTCCACCTTAAAAATGTTCAATGACCCCCACCTCTACCGCTTTGTGGGGAAGAGAGTTTCAGAGACTCATGGCCCCCTGAATGAAAATATTTCTGCCTCATCCATTTCTGAAATGGAAGATACACTTGTTTGTGTGAGTGTCCCCTAGTCCTAGTCTTTCTCACAAGGATAAATGTCCTTTCAGAATCCATCCCCTTAGTCAAATGCCCTTAAGGATCTCATGTCACAGCCTGCATCATCCAGACCCATCAAATCTCCTCTCAACCTTTTCTCCTCTGAGGATAACACTCTTTATAAACATTTGCCAGGGAATGTGGGCAGCATTTAATACCCAGAGGGCAGATAGGAGTCAACCCCATTGCCTTGGGTATGGAGTCACATGTAGGCCAGACCAGGTAAGGATGGCAGATTTCCAAAAGAACATAAGATCATTAGATATAGGAGTGGAAGTAAGGCCAGTCAGCCCATCGAGCCCACTCCCCCATTTAATCATGGCTGATAGGCATTTCAACTCAACTTACCCGCACTCTCCCCGTGTCCCTTAATTCCTTCCTAAATCAAGACTTTTTCAATCTCTGCCTTGAAGACATTTAACGTCCCAGCCTCCACTGCACTCCGTGGCAATGAATTCCACAGACCCGCCACTCTCTGGCTGAAGAAATGTCTCCTCATTTCCGTTCTAAATTGACCCCCTCTAATTCTAAGGCTGTGCCCACGGGTCCTAGTCTCCTCGCCTAATGGAAACAAATGCCCAGCGTCCACCCTTTCTAAGCCATGCATTATCTTGTAAGTTTCTAATAGATCTCCCTCAACCTTCTAAACTCTAATGAATACAATCCCAGGATCCTCAGCCATTCATCGTATGTTAGGCCGACCATTCCAGGGATCATTAATGCGAATCTCCACTGGACACGTTCCAGTGCCAGTCTGTCCTTCCTGAGGTGTGGGGCTCAAAATTGGACACAGTATTCTAAATGGAGCCTAACTAGAGCTTTATGAAGTCTCAGAAGCACATCGCAGCTTTTATATTCCAACCCTCTTGAGATAAATGACAACATTACATTCGCTTTCCTTCCCTGAAGGACAGCGGTGAGCCTGTTGGGCTTTACAATGATTGACAGTGGTTACATGGTCATTAGTGGGATGGCTTTTTCAAAACAAAAACATTGAATTTGCATTCCACCATTTGCCTGATGGGTATCT
Organism: Chiloscyllium plagiosum; assembly: GCF_004010195.1. Lineage (NCBI taxonomy): Eukaryota > Metazoa > Chordata > Chondrichthyes > Orectolobiformes > Hemiscylliidae > Chiloscyllium > Chiloscyllium plagiosum. The sequence continues at coordinate 101,976,782 of NC_057718.1, read as the reverse complement.
GACCCCATGACTGTCGAACATTAGTGTGGAGGAGCTTGGGATTGCTAGTCCAGTGATATCACCACTACGTGACCACCTCCACGTAACTGAAGGCAGTATTTTAGAATTTTTTAAAAATTTCAACTGTAAATATTGATTTGCTTTGCAGCAAAGTGTAAAGTCTGGCGAAAGTTGGTTTGTCTAATACGGGTATGAAGGACCTTTTTGCTTGTTTCTGAGCTCTGGTTTAGCACCTCTGGCAAACCAATGGGAAGCACTCAGCAGTGAAAACAGCATCTGCTTACAAGCGGCTGCAAAGTGTGAGGATGGATTAGCTTGTACCGTTCAGGTTACAATGTTGACAACAACCAGGGATTTATTAATTCACTGCTCAATCTAAACACTGGCCCTTCACCTGTGTAATTGGGAGGAAAATCTAAACAAGACTTAATGGCTTCAAGGTTTTCCTCACTTTGCTAGTCATAGTGGTGTCAAGTCAGAATTATTACGGTGAGTTTGTCAGAGTTTAAGTGCATGCCACATTGGTATTCTGCACTCAGCAGAGATCTCATGGTGAAAGGTCTGCAAGCTATAAATTGGATTGGGTCAGTTTTGTGATTGTAATGTTTTTTAACAAATGGTCCAGAAACTCATTTAGAACAGAAACACTCTTAGTTACCCGTGGGGAGTGGGTATCGCTGGCTGGGCCACATTTATTGCCCGTCCCTAGTTGCCCCTTGAGAAGGGGGGGTTGAGCTGCCTTCTTGAACCACAGCAGTCCAGATGCACTGAGTTGACACACAATGCCCTTTGGGAGGGAGTTCCAGAATTTTGAAAGGCAACAATGTTTAATCCTGGAATGGGAAAAGGCAGCAGTTATCACTTTGCACTCCAGTCCTGCATAGATCAAACTCATATTAAAACGAAAACAAAAACCATCTGACATGGTGGCTCAGTGGGGTGCACTACTGCCTCACAGTGCCAGGCACCTGGGTTCAGTTCCACCTAAGAGAGACAGTCTGTGTGGACTTTGCATGTTCTCCCTGTCTCTGCATAAGTTTTCTCTGGCTGTTCTGGTTTCCTCCTGCAGTTTCAGGGGGTTCGCCATACTAAAATGCTTATTGCATCCAGGTTAGGTGGCTTAGCCACGTGTAATGCAGAGTTATGGGGATTGGGGTCTAAGTTACATGCTCCTTGGAGGGTCAGTGCAGACTCAATAGGTCAAATGGCCTTGCTCTCACACTGTAGGGATTCTATGATACTATCCCTAAGAAGATTACGGAATTGCTGTTTGTGGGAGCTTGCTATGCACAAGATGGCTGACATGTTTCCCACCTTAATACAGCAATGGGGTGAATGTCTCAGAATCGGTATAAGCTATTTAGGACTGAGACAAGGAGACATTGAATGGTGAATCCTATAAATGCTCTACCTCAGCAGCTCAGTCAGTGAGCAAGACAGAAAGCAATAGTTTTCTGGGAATTAATGGATTTGGGGTTAGGACTGCAAAGTGAAGTTGAGGTAAAATGTCAGTTGGCAGCTCAGATCCTATGGGCCAAAAGGTCTCTTCTATACTGTTTGATTCCATGAATTTATGATCAGCCATGATCACAGTGCGTAGCAGAGCCGGGGCGGAATGCCTTCTCCTGCTCCTATTTCTGATGTTCTTCTCAATTTGTTTGCCCTTCCCCGAAACTGTAAACCCACACAACCCGGGGAGTTAAAATCCCGGGGTCTCCAACAAGATGATCGAACTGTCTGCCGAGTCACTGGGGAATCTCCCTTGGCAACACTGAGATGTGTTTTGTTCATCTAATTGCCTTCCACCCACACAAATAATGTCAGCCATAAATAAAATTATTATGCAACAGAAATCTATTTGCGCTGCTTGTAGCTGTCTCCTGTCAGTTCACTCATATTTCACTGTCCTGGCAGAGCTGCTTTGCTCTTTATGCAACAAAGGAACATGTAGCAAGATGTGATCAGATACCCACAGCCCTGCTCTTTGCTGCTGACTGCCTGAGACTGAGGTCACATATCCCTGCATCGAGTGGTTCTGCAGCTTTCTTGCCTCTCTGCTTGAGCTGCACACCGGTGACCTTACTACCTCACTGCGCAGAATGACAACATTCAGCCCAATCAGTCCCAAAGGGCATACCCTCTAGACCCAGCTCCCTGGAGTAACCCTGCATTGACCAGGCTTAAACTTAACATCCCTGCACACTATGGGGTAATTTAGCATGGCCAATCCATCTTAACCTGATTTGGAGATGCCGATGTTGGACTGGGGTGTACAAAGTTAAAAATCACACAACACCAGGTTATAGTCCAACAGGTTTAATTGGAAGCACTAGCTTTCGGAGTGACGCTCCTCCATCTCCACTTGATGAAGGAGCGACGCTCCAAAAGCTAGTGTGCTTCCAATTAAACCTGTTGGACCATAACCTGGTGTTGTGTGATTTTTAACTTTGTACATCCTAACCTGCACATCTTTGGACTGTGGGAAGAAACCGGAGCACCTGGAGATAATCCACACAGACACAGGGAGGACATACAACCTCCACACAGACAGTCACCTAAGGCTGGAATCGAACTCGCGTCCCTGTGAGGCAGCAGCACTGAGCCACTGTGCCAACCTGCATCAGATAAGGTACTAACCTTTCTCAGACAGACAGAAGATGGAGTCCATCAATAGTCGCTCTTGGAAAAACATTGACGACGGGACTTAGCCCTCTCCTCACCCTCACATGCCTTGGCCTCAACTAACAGGACACGCAGCTCCTTGTTGTTAGTGGGATCTTGCTGTGCATCGGATTAGCTGGTGCAATTTCGATACGGGCATCAGTGCCACTGGAGACAAACAACTGAAATCATGGAAATCTAGATTCCCCACAGGTTATGCCTGAGGTTACCCTGTTTCTGCACTGCCCTCCCCTCACAGTGCTGTATAGTAAACCCACAATGTTTGGGGAGGAAAGTCAAAAAGGCAGGGATTGGAAATGGAGGCCAGATTCCTAACTCTACTTGGGGCAGAAACAAGGGTTCTGAGGGAGAGTCACAGCAGAGTCAAAACATTAACTCTGTTTCTCTCTCCACACGTGCTCCCTGACCTGCTATCCCTAGTATTCCTTTAAAAGTCCACATTGACTGGCCCTAATTAACTCAGCTTTCTGCATGGCCTCCATACATTCAGCAATTTCCAGCTCTATTATAGAACCCCAGTCCTTCATGGTTATTAAACTGTTGTTCTGAAGGGGCCTGAGAGTGCAGACGCTGAAAGATGTTTCCATTGCTCAGAGAATTAAAACACACTGCAGAATCTCAGCATAAGGGGCAGACATTTAGGACCAAGCATGTTGGCTCAGTGGTTAGCACTGCTGCTTCACAGTACCGGGGCCCAGGTTCGGTTCCAGCCTCAGGCGACTGACTGTGTGGAGTTTGCACATTCTCCCTGTGTCTGTGTGGGTTTCCTCCCTCAATCCAAAGATGTGCTGGTTAAGGTGGATTGGCCATGCTGAAATTGCTTATAGTGTCCAGGGATGTGTACTTTAGGTGTATTAGCCAGGGGTAAACGTAGGGGAATGGGTCTGGGTGGGTAACTCTTTGGAGGGTAATGTGGATTTGTAGGGCCAAATGGCCTTTTTCCACACTGTAGGGATTCTATAAGGAGAAATGCCTTTACTTGGATGATCGTGAACCTTTAGGTTTCTCTACCCCAAACAGTTGTGGAGTCCCTGTCACTGAATACAGTTAGCTCAGGACAGACAGAGTTTCAGCCTCACAGGGAATCATGGGATTCTAAGAGTGGGCAGGAGTATAGGAGTGTAGGTGAATTTGCCTGCACCTCCACACACATCATCTGTATCCGTTGCACCCGATGTGGTCTCCTCTACATTGGGGAGATGGGCTGCCTATTTGCAGAACGTTTCAGGGAACACCTCTGGGACACCCGCACCAACCAACCCAACCGCCCCGTGGCAGAACACTTTAACTCCCACTCCCACTCCACCAAGGACATGCAGGTCCTTGGCCTCCTCCATCGCCAGACCCTGACCACATGATTTTTATCTTAGCCCGCCTGGCACACCAGCCTCATTCCTGAAGAAGGGTTTATGCCCGAAACGTCGATTCTCCTGCTTCTCGGATGCTGCCTGGCCTGCTGTGTCCTTCCTGTGAATGTGCCTAATTAGCACCCTCTTATTGCCCTTATTGCTTTTTGCTCATATTCTGATATCTTCCCATTTCCCTAAATTCACATTTTTAATTTGCCTGTCTCGTTATGTTTACCTCTCTTTTTTTAAACCTCCCTTTTTTCAGTCCAATTCACTGCCAAAGGCTAATTGCACTCCCAGCAAGGTATGTTCCACCTTACATACCAAATAGGATCGGAGGGGTATTGTCTCTGGAGCATCGGAGGCTGAGCGAGTGACCTTATAGAAGTTTATAAAATCATGAGGGTGAATAGACATGATCTTTTCCCCAGAGTGGGGGAGTAGGTTTAAGATGAGAGGGGAAAGATTTAAAAAGAACATAAGGGGCAAATTTTTCACGCAGAGGGTGGTGCGTGTATGGAATGAGCTGCCAGAGAAAGTGGTGGAGGCTGGTACAATTACAACATTTAAAAGGCATCTGGATGGGTATATGAATAGGAAGGCGATTTTTGAGAGATTCGTAGCTCAGGTTGAGGTTCAGAGTGTAAGTTTGCTCACTGAGCTGGCGGGTTTGATTTCAGATGTTTCGTCACCATGCTAGTGAGTCTCCAGTGAAGGGCTGGTGTTCTGTCCCGCTTTGTATGAATGTGTCTTGGTCTGTTAAGGTGCGTGATATCATTTCTGGTTCTTTTTCTCAGAGGTTGGTAAATGGGATCCAATTTGATGTGTTTATTGATGGAGTTCTGGTCTGAATGCCAGACCTTTAGGAATTCCCATGTGTGTCTCTGTTTAGCCTGTCCCAGGATGGATGTGTTGTCCCAGTCCTTCTTCATCTGTATGTAAGGATACTAGTGAGAGAGGGTCATGTCTTTTAGTGGCTAATTGATGCTCGTGCTTCCTGTTGGCTAGTTTCCTTTCTGTGTGTCTGATGTGGTGTTTGTTACAGTGCTTGCTCGGTATTTTGTAAATGACATTCGTTTAGCTGGTTGTTGTTATAAGATCCTTTAGTTTAATCAGGAGCTGTTTCACTGTGTTGGTAGATTTGTGTGCTGCCATGATGCCAAGGGCTCAGAGTAGTCTAGTAGACATCTTCGAGGTGTCTTTGATGTATGGTAATGTGGCTAGAGTTTTGGGGCATGTTGTTTCTATTTGTTTGGGGTTGTTGTTTAAGAATCAGTGGACTGTGTTTATCGGGTACCTGTTTTTCTTGATTACATTGTACAGAAAATGTTCTTCTTCTGTTCATAGTTCCTGGGTGCTACAGTGTTTTGTGGCCCGTGTAAATAATTCCCTAATGCATCCATTTGTTGGTGTTAGGATGTTTGCTTCTCTAGTTAAGGATCTGGTCTGTGTGTGTTGCTTTCCTATAGACACTGTCTGCAGTTCTCCATTAGCTGTTTGTTCCACTGTGACATCTAGGGAAGGGAGTCTGTTGTTGTTCCCCTTCCCCTTTATGAAATGTATGACAGTAAGGATGTTTTCGGTTAGATTCCCTACAGTAAGGAAACAGGCCCTTCGGCCCAACAAGTCCATACCAAACCTCCGAAGAGTAACCCACCCAAATCATTTCCCTACACTTACCCCTGACTAATGCACCTAACACGATGGGCAATTTAGCATGGCCAATTCACCTGGCCTGCACATCGTTTTTGGACTGTGGGAGGAAATCCACGCAGACATGGGGAGAATGTGCAAACTTCACACAGTCGGCCAAGGTCCCTGGTCCCTGGGCGCTGTGAGGCAGCAGTGTTAGCCACTGAGCAATCGTGTTGTCGATGATGTTGTAGATTTCCTCTAATTTGTTCTGTTTAGTGATGACAAAAGTGCCATCCATGTAGCGGATCCAAAATTTGGGTTGGATCATGGGGAGAGCTGTTTGTTTGAGTGTCTGCATTACTGCTTCTGCTAAGAAGCCTGATATTGGTGATCCCATGGGTGTTCTGTTGATTTGTTTGTAGGTCTTGTCATTGAAGGTGAAGTGAGTAGTGAAGCACAGATCCACTAGCTTGAAGATGTTGTCCTCGCAGATGGAGTTGGTGTTGTCTGGTGTTTGTGTCCTTGGTTTGTCTCGCAGTGCGGTCAGTGTTTCCTTGGCCAGGTTGATGTTGATGGGTATGAATAGGGCTATTATAGCAAAGGAGACCATTATTTCGTCTTCGTCTATCTTGGTGTCTTTAATGATGTTCAGGAATTCTTGGGTGGAGTGGATGGAATGGCATGAGCCTTCTACCACTACCATACATCAAAGACATATCAGAGATGACTACCAGACTACTCCGACCCCTTGGCATCATGGTAGCCCACAAGCCTACCAACAAACTGAAACAACTCCTGATGAACCTAAAGGACCCTGTACCAACAACGAGAAAAACAAATGTCATTTACAAAATACTCTGCAAAGATTGTAACAAAACTACATCGGACACACAGACAGGAAACTAGCCACCAGGATACACAAACACCAACTAATCACCAAAAGATATAACCCACGATCACTAGTATACAGATGTATATACTTACATACAGATGAAGAAGGACACCACTTTGACTGGGACAACACATCCATCCTGGGACAGGCTAAACAGAGACACACATGGGAATTCCTAAAGGCCTGGCATTCAGACCAGAACTCCATCAATAAACATATCGATTTGGACCCCATTTACCAGCCTCTGAGAAAAAGAACCAGAAATGATATCACCCACCTTAACAGACCAAGACACATTCATACAAAGCGGGACAGAACACCAATGCTTCACCAGAGGCTCACTGATGATGTTACCTAGCATGGTGACGAAACATCTGAAATCAAACCTGCCAGCTCAGTGAGCAACCTGACTAGGAAAGGTTTAGAAGGATATGGGCCAAGTGCTGGCAAATGGGACTAGATTAATTTAGGATGTCTTGTCGGCATGGATGGGTTGGACTGAAATATCTGTTTCCGTGCTGTACAGCTCTATGACTCTGAGTAGGCCATTCGGCCCCTTGAGCCTGTTTTGCTATTTGATAAAATCATTGTCTTCAGTCCCTGCCATAAGTCCTATTTTGTTCCACGTTTTATAAGGTAACATTTTACAAATGATCTTGTCACCACTATTTCTGTAATTTTAGTTTTGTCACTCCCAACATAGTGAGATTACATAGTAATGAAAAGAAAGACTTGCATTTGTATAGTGCCTTTCATGACCCCTGGAAATCCTGAAGCACTTTGCAGCCAATGAGCACTTATTCTACTGAGCAGAATTTCAGAAACCTGACAACCAATCTGCCCAGAGTCAGCTCCTGCAAACAGCAATGTGGTGCAGACTAAATTATGTATGAAGGATGGAAGTCTTGTGGTGCAGAGTCATGTCCCTGACTCTGAGCCAGAAGGCCCGAGTTTGCATCCCACTACAGGACTTGATGATCAAGTGGACTAATTTACAACGAAGCATGTAGAATTCTTAGGGGACTTGACAAGGTCAATGCTGAGAGGATGTTCCCCCTCATGGGAGAGTCCAGGACCAGAGGGCACAGTCTCAGAATAAAAGGGGCAATTTCAGACTGAGATGGGGAGGAATTTCTTCTCTCAGAGGATTATGAACTCCATGCCATGGAGAGCTGTGGGGCAGAGTCCTTGTGTATTTTAAGGGAATCCACGGTTACGGGGAAAAGGGAAGAAAGTGGACATGAGGAATACCGATTAGCTGTAATCCTATTGAATGGCAGAGCAGGCTCAGGGGGCCAAATGGCCTACCTCTGTTCCTATTTCTTATTATGTTATGGTGTCACAACCAAGTACGCTGACTATCAACTTGCTAATCCTTCCAATGCATATCAACTGCAGGCAGTGAGAATGCTGAGGATTCCTGGTGAATCCTTGGTCTTCCCATAGTGGAGGTCATGGTGCTGTGGGTCAGTCTGAGAACTAAAGAAGATTAAGGGTTAAGTTTTGACCAGGACACCAGGGATTCTGCCCCCCCCCGGCAACCCCCAGTCCATGATAGCACTGTGGAATATTTTAGTCCCACTTGAGAGGGCGCAGAGAGTCTCCATTTAAGATTACATCTGTGGTTGACACTAATGGTGCTCCCTAGAGCGAGTGTTTGACCCAGCGAACACCTTCTTGTAGCAGCATATTGTTGAACCTGACAGTGTAATTATCTGCTCCAGGGTCGGAATGGAAAGGGAAGTATCTACGTGTGGGCCTCTGGGGACGGGGGCAGCTATGACGACTGTAACTGTGATGGTTATGCATCAAGCATGTGGACTATCTCCATCAACTCGGCCATTAACGACGGCCGAACGGCGCTCTACGATGAAAGCTGCTCCTCAACTCTTGCCTCTACCTTCAGCAACGGGAGGAAGAGAAACCCAGAAGCTGGTGTGGTGAGCACTGATATTATTGTCTCAGTCACGCTGTTTGACACGGAGCAGCAGCTGCTCCTTTGTCAGGGGGGTCTAATGCTTTCAGAATGCTGTGGCTGCCATTCAGTGATATGTGTAATTGATATTGCTGTTCTATCGTTGAGTGTGCAACAGAGAAGCTGCCTAATTAAATAAATGACCTAATTATCTCTTTCCTTTTCCCCACAATTGTTTTATTAAAGGCAACAACTGATTTGTACGGTAATTGCACTCTCCGTCATTCTGGGACATCTGCTGCAGCACCAGAAGCCGCTGGGGTTTTTGCCCTGGCCTTGGAAGCAAAGTATGTATGATTTACTTCATTTGGCATGCTCCCTGTGCCACTTTCCATTGTGCTTGTGACAATATGTAAACCGTGTTGAACGTTGCTTCATATCATGTGTGTACCATCCTCAAGATGCTGTTCATCAACATACTCAGGTTCCTCCTAAAGGACCTTCCAAACCCACCACCCCTTCCAACCAGAAAGACAAGGGAAGTAGATACATGGGAACATGCACCCCCCTATATAGGTGGCACGGTGGCTCAGTGGTTAGCACTGCTGCCTCACAGCGCCAGGGACCCGGGGTCAATTCCTGCCTTGGGCAACTGTTTGTGTGGAGTTTGCGCATTCTCCCTGTGATTGCGTGAGTTTCCTCCGGGTGCTCCGGTTTGCTCCCACAGTCCAAAGACGTGCAGGTCAGGTGAATTGGCCATGCTAAATTGACTGTAGTGTTAGGTGCATTAGTCAGGGGTAAATGTAGGGGAATGAGTCTGGGTGGGTTACTCTTCGGAGGGTTGGTGTGGACTTGTTGGGCTCAAAGGCCTGTTTCCACACTGCAGGGAATCGAACCTATATATTCCCTCCTGAACCACTCAGCATCCTGACTCAATAATATATCGTCATTCCTTCACTGTTGCTGGGTCTAAATCCTGGAATTCCCTCCCTAAAGGCACTGTGGGTCTACCTACAGCACATGGACTGCACCAGTTCAAGAAGGCAGCTCACCCCCCACCTTCTCAAGGTGGAGCTGGGGACGGGCAACAAATACTGGGCCCAGCCAGCAATGCCCACATCCCATGGATAAATAGAATGTAAATTATACTGGTTCATAAATACTGTGAGACATATATAGTGTCATAGTTAGTTAAAGAGTTAGATAAAATAACTTACTATCAATGTCAACTACAGCAACAAAAGTAGAAGTTGCTGGAAAAGCTCAGTAGGTTTGGCAGCATCTGTGGATAGGAATCAGAGTTAATGTTTTGGGTTGAGTGGCTTTGCCCAGAGCCTGATCAGTGTACAGTTTTGATATATACAAACTGGGGGAACCCATTCATCTCCTCACACCTGTTCCATTCCAATGGAGCATTGGTTACCTGTACCACTACTCCTGCACCCATCTTGACTCCATATCTAGTAATACCCTTTCACCAATAAAATAACAACTTGTTTTGGAAATTGTTAATTGACCTATACTCTGAACAGGTTTTGGGGAGAGAGTGGAATGCCTGGATTTCTCTTTGTATGAGTCCTAACAGCATGGTTTGACCTCCAAGGTTATGCCTGCTTTGTTCTGGGCTAATGTCCCACAAGAGGAAATGGTTTCTCTACCTACCCTATTAAATTCATGAATCATCTTAAACCCCTCAAATATCTGATCTCTTGATCTTCCGACCTCAGCCTGTCAGGCGCACCAGTACTTGGGTGAGACAGTAGACTATATTCCTGTCTTGATTTGAAATTGATCCTTGGAGCCCACACTAATCCTGTACTCTGGCAATGCTTCACATCACTGTGAATAAAACTTCACAAAGCAAAGATGAGCAAAGGATATTGCCCATTTGAGATCATGAAAGACGAAAGGCAAGATGCCTTTCTATGGTTATGGATGGAGGATTTCCTGAAACATTAAACAGTGTTTATCTGTGGAATTCCCTGCCCAGTGAAGCAGCTGAGGTGACCTCGTTGAACCTTTTTAAGCCAAAGATAGACAGATTTTTGAAAAGTAAAGGAATGAAGGGTTATGGTGAGCGGGCGGGTAATTGGAGCTGAGGCCACGAAAGATCAGCCATGATCTTATTGAATGGCGGGGCAGGCTTGAGGGCCTACTCCTGCTCCTTATACATTGGAATGTATGAAATGCAGCAACCAATTTGCACATAGCAAGTTCCCATACTCAGAAATGTGCTCATGTTTTTATGATGATAATTATGGGATAAATGTTAGTCAGAATTTTGGGTGGCACGTCCCTCCAACCTTCTTTAAAGGGTCCCAGTTTAACAGCTCACCCAGAAGGTAGCATCTGCAACTGAGCAGGACTCCTCCTGTGTTACACCAGGGTGTCAGCACTGTTTTCTCAGTTCAAGTCTCTGGAGTGGGATTTGAATCTGATAACCTCCTGACTCCAAGAGGCAAGTGTTAGCACTGAGCCTGAGCCTGAACTGAAGTTTGACTTCCTGTGGACAAGGTTCACTCCAAAAAGAGAGATAAGGTGAATACACTCAGAGTCATACAGCACGGAAACAGACCCTTCGGTTCATCTAATCCACACTGACCACGTTCCCAAACTCAACGAGTCCCACCTGCCTGCACTTGACCCATATCCCTCCAAACATTTCTTATTCATGTAGTGAATGAATATTTCTATTCATTATCGAAAAGTCTTAAAATGTTGTAACTGTACCTGTATCCTCTGAAAGTTCATTCCATACACAAACCACTCTCTGTGTAAATAAGTTGCCCCTCATGTCCTTTTTAAATCTTTCTCCTCTCACCTTAAAAATAAACCCCCTTGTTTTGAATTCCCCTCCTTAGGGAGAACACATCTGCCATTCACCATATCTACACCCCTCATGATTCTATAAACCTCTATTAGGTCACCTCACACTGGGGCTCCTATGATCCTGTCAAAAAAGCCCCAGCCTTTTCTTCAAACCTCAGACCCTCCTTTTCTGGCAACATCCTGGTAAAAACAACAAATGCTGGAGATCACAGTGGGTCAGGCAGCAACCATGGAGAGAGAGAAAGCTAACCTTTCGAGTCTGGATGACTCCTCATCTTCATCTGATGAAGAGTAACATAGACTTGAAACATTAGCCTGCTCTCTCTCCATCTTTGCTGCCTGACCTGGTGTGATCTCCAGCATTTGTTGTTTTCAGTACAGATTCCAGCCTCTGCAGTAATTTGCTCTGACACCCTGCTCAAGCTCTCCAGCTTAACAATATCCTTCCAAAACAGGAAAACCTGAACGGGACACAGTGAGGACTGCAGAGGCTGGAGATCAGAGTCGAGAGTGCGGTGCTGGAAAAGCACAGCAGGTCAGGCACCATCCGAGGAGCAAGAGAATCAACGTTTTGGGCATCGATGTTTCATCGATGAAGCCCAAAACGCCGATTCTCCTGCTCCTCGGACGCTGCCTGACCTGCTGTGCTTTTCCAGCACTGCACTCTCAACAGTACTCCAAAAGAATAGTTCATATTGAACTAAAATGTCTATTGCGCATGGATTAAACCATTTTATATTTCTTCAGGATGTTTCATCTTATTGCAAAGCTGACTGCATGATTTGCAATTGACAACAGATGGGCAAACCTCACACCATTTCCCTGCTCATTTTGCAATTTTTGCTCCACAGTCCCACTCTGACTTGGCGAGACATGCAGCACCTGACTGTCTTGACTTCCAAACGCAATCAACTGCACGACGAGGTGCACAAATGGAGAAGGAATGGCGTGGGTTTGGAGTTTAATCACCTCTTTGGTTACGGAGTGCTCGATGCTGGAGGGATGGTTAAAATGGCCAGAGACTGGAAGACAGTTCCTGAGAGGTTCCACTGTGTCGGAGGATCAGTGCAGGAACCACAGTAAGTGGTAACTTACATAATTCAAGGACACTTAAGACTTACCTCCAAGAGAACGTAAGACTTTATGGTGACTGGAAAGGGCTTCTCATGCTAGCCAGTTCACCAGGGCTTGAGCCCAGAATCCAAGTTTGGCAAACCCAAAGCAGGACTGAGCTAGTGCTGCTCTAGCACCGGTGCCATGTTGTGGTCGATACCATTAACCAGCATAGCTGTCTGCTCTCGCAGGTGAATGTTAGAAAGAAAAGCCTCTACTTCAAAGAGAAACAGAGAAGTAATCCTTGTGTTCTTGACAATATCTGTCCCTCCATCGGCAGTACTGAATCTGAATGGCGCAGTTGTTCCAATAGTAAGATGATCCTGACAACACTGCAGACTGCGAACATGTGGAGGTCCTGGCTAACTCCTCGGCAGTTGCCCTGTAAGTTGAAACCTGTGATGGGCAATTGACGCCATCAGGAATCCTCCCAGACAGTTGGAGACTCAGAGAGTTTGGAGGTTTCTGACTCAGTGGCCTGCCTAGAATATTAAAGCCCATTGCAGCTCTTGGATAACTATTAAACTGATTCCCCGAATGTTAACACTGACACTCCCCCTCCCCCAACCACTTGATCCCTCCAGATTCAACCTTCAATCCCCTTCCTCGTCCCCCACAGATAAGACACCTTCCTCGTCCCCCACCTGTCTCCCCACCTCTGCTGGATCCTACCCAACCTCACCCCCAGCTCCATCCCCCTTCCCAATCATTCCCCATCTCCACCTAGTTCCTGCAGCCACTACATGACTACATCCCTACTGCCTATGAACCCAACACCTCACCCTCCCATCACACTCTGACCTGAACACCCCCATCCCAGCCCAGAGAGCGGATTGCTGTAACAGCCCTCATTTACCCGCTTCTGATATCTGCCCTGTGTACCCACCCATTTACTAGCCACAACCTAATCCCTGTCTCTCCTCTGCCAGCCTTCACCTCTCACCTACTTTCCAAACCCTTTTTCTGAAGGTTTAAACACTGCCCTCGTTCAGATGCTCCCTCATCCAGCACTGCTCAATCTTCATGGTAGGATGGTTAGTCAATGGTCTTGTGGTTAGGGCAGTCACAGGTCACCGCTAGACATTCCCTTCAGTCTGTTGAAATTATATACATCACATGGGAATGTATGTTCATACAATCCCAATAGACCCAGCACACGATATGTAAAAGGCTTTATAAGCGATGAGGAGCTGAAGGAACAGGAAGATAACTCACCTATGTCTTAAGGGTCGAAATGTGTTGCTTAGTCACCATTTAAAGTAACAAAATCATTGAGGATTGAGACAACAGTTCCATTGGGAGAGATTGAGATGAACATGCGTGTATCCTCTGGCTGCATGCTATGTCAAATCTTCTTTGCTGTATTTGAACGGACTGGAGATTTTTACCATACAAATGCCAATTTATTTTTAAGAATTAGATTCCCTACAGTGTGGAAACAGGCACTTTGGCCCAACAAGTCCACACCGACCCTCCAAAGAGTAACCCACCCAGACCTATTCTCCTATATTTACTCCTGACTAATAACCCCTGAAGAAGGGCTCATGCCCGAAACGTCGATTCTCCTGCTCCTTGAATGCTGCCTGACCTGCTGCGCTTTTCCAGCAACACATTTTCAGCTCTGATCTCCAGCATCTGCATTCCTCACTTTCTCCCTGACTAATAACCTACAGTATAGGCAATTTAGCAGGGCCAATTCACCTAACCTGCACATCTTTGGATTGTGGGAGGAAACCCACGCAGACACAGGGAGAACGTGCAAACTCCACAGACTGTTGCCTGAGGCTGGAATTGAACCCAGCTCCCTGGCACTGTGAGGCAGCAGTGCTAACCACTGAGCCACCACACCAACCATCTTCAACAAGAAAAAATCTAATCTTTGTCCTTTTATATTCTCTGGCATTTTACCCCAACAATCAACACTTCTGGGGGTTTACCACTAATCAAAAGCTAAACTGGACCAGCCATATAAACACTGTGGCGAGTTTTGAGAAGATTTGTTAATCAGGTTGAGGTTCTGGATGTAGGTTTATTCGCTGAGCTGGAAGGTTCGTTTTCAGACGTTTCATCACCATACTAGGTAACATCTTCAGTGAGCCTCTGGATGAGCCTCTGAAGGCTCTCTGAAGATGTTAGGCAAAAGTGGGTACTGCAGATGTTGGAGATTAGAGTCAAGATTAGAGTGGTGCTGGAAAAGCACAGCAGGTCAGGTAGTATCCGAGGAGCAGGAAAATCAACATTTTGGGCACAAGCCCCTCATCTGGAATGATGAAGGGTTTTTGCCTGAAACGTCCTTTCCCAACACCACTCTAATCTTGTCACTGATGATGTTACCTAGTAGGGTGACAAAACGTCTGAAAATGAACCTTCCAGCTCAGTGAGCAAACCTACATCCACAAATATTGTGGCGATAAGAGCAGGTCAGAGGCTTGGAATTCTGAGGCAAGTAACTTATCTCCTGTTTCCCTAAGATGCTATTTAAAGAGTGTAATGGAATAGTTTCCACTTGCCTGGAAGCGTGCAGCTCCAACAACACTCAAGAAACCCAAAACCATCCAGACCAAAGACTGACTGGCACCAGACCAGCTCCTACAACATTCACTAGCAGCAATGTATACCATCTATGAGATGCACTTCAACAATTCACCTATTATCCATTGACAGCACCTTCCAAACCCAGAACATCCACTATCTAAAAGGTCAATGGCAGCAGATACATGAGAACTCCACCCACTCCCAGTCACACATCATCCTGATTTGGAAATATATCACTGTTCCTTCAGTGTCACTGGGTCAAAACCCTGGAACTTCCTTCTCCACAACACTAGAGTGTGTCCCTATGCCAAATGGATTTCAGCTGTTCAAGAAGGCAGCTCGCCATCACATTCTCAAGAGCAATTAATGAAGGCAACAAAATTTAGTTCAGCCAGCAATGCCCATGTCCTGTGAACGAATGTCTTAAAAAGCTTTCAGAGCTGTAATCCAGTTTACATTGTAAAACCTGGTGCCTGAGTTCTTAAAGTGGGTAATGAACTCAATAATAAGGAATCATATAATGATATAATGGAAATGGATTGCATGATGTGACTGAATGCTCATCTTAAATTGTCTAATGTTAGCCCAGTTGGCTGGGTAGCTGGTTTACAATGCAGAATGATTCCAACAGCACAGGTTCAAATCCTGCATCATCTGAGGTTATCATGAAGCTCTCTACTTCCCAATATCACTAGAGGTGTGGTGATCTTCAGGTTAGACCACCACCCAATATCTCTCTGTAATGTGAGAGCTGCCTGATGGGAATATAGTCACTGTCGCTACAGGCAAAGATCTGATTCTGCTGTTGTTTCAACTGATGTCTGTGTTTGAACAATGGGAATAAATAAATAAAAGTAGCATACCTCATTAATGTTGAACAGTCATATTTACTCTTGAACCCTTTAAGAATTAAAGCATAATTAAGTCCTTGCACAGATTTAGTAAATGTTCCAGACGAAACAAATGCAGAGCCAGATATCAGGCCGAATGGTTCCCTGCTGTAGTGTTAACTTCGTAAGATGTATTTTTTAGTGATAATATTGAGGAATACAATTACTGTTTAACAGCATGGTGCATTGTTGAATCCAGACAAGTAAATAATTCTGCTTCCGAAAGAGTTGAGGAGCTGTATCCTTTAGGGTACATCTAATAAAATGAATGGCTTTCATTTCCACATTTGAAGATGTTAGATTACGAGAAGCTGCAATGCAAGTGATCGGAGTAATGTAATAATCAGGCCTTGCTGTAAAAGCCCATAAAAAGATCAGAATTAATGAAAACCTCAGCGGCTGGGAAAACTGATGGCTCAGGCTGCAACACTTAGCTGTCAGAATGCTTGATGCTGCACCATAGCTAAGAGCTTCCTGAGGCAAATGAAAAGAGTAGGAGGACATTTCTGCTAGATTGACTTCACCCACAGAATGCTTTAAATCCCCAGTGCTGGTGCAGCCTGTGTAGGCAAAACATCACCTCAGGTTTCTCGTTCTGATGAATGTATCTGCAGTTTCTGACAGCCTAGAGATTGTTTCTCCCCAGGGCTTGGTGAGTCTGTGTTTCAACTTTGGAGCTTATTTAAACTCTTTAATGATCAAATGCTGCTTTATCATGGCCATTCTTCACAATCCAGACTGCGATGTCCCTAACGAAAAGTTGATGCTTTCACGAAGAGAGAAGGGCAGAGGATCAGCACGTCATTAGCACGAATGGGACCATAAGAATCACAATCTTGCAGACAATTATTTCATAGAAACCATTTTACAGTGACTGACCCCTCAGACGACAGGGTGACTTTAGTAGCATAGCCGCAGTCTCAACCATAACTGACAGATCAAAGGTGAGTCCTTCAGTTTATAGAAAATAGAACATAGAACAGTACAGCAGAGTATAGGCTCTTCGGCCCTCAATGTTATGCCAGCCTTTTATCCTATTCTAAGATCAGACTAACCTACATGCACTTCATTTTACTATCATCCATGTGCCTATTGCTTAAATGTCCTGACTATTCTACCGCTGCTGGCAGTGCATTTCATGCACCCACCACTCTCTGTGTGAGGAACCTACCTATGACATCTCCCCTAAAGCTTCCTTCAATCACCTTAAAATTATGCCCTCTCTGATAGCCATTTCAGCTCTGGGAAAAAATCTCTTTATCTATGCCTCTCATCATCTTGCACACCTCTATCAATTTGCCTCTCACCATCTTCACTCCGATGAGAAAAGTCCTAGTTCCCACAACCTTTCTTCATAAGACATGCCCTCCAGTCCAGGCAACATCCTGGTAAATCTCCTCAGCATCCTCTCTAAAGCTTTCATGTCTTTCCTATAATGAGGCGACCAGAACTGAACACAATATTCCAAGTGTGGTCTAACCAGGGCTCTATAGAGCTGCAGCATTACCTCGCTGCTCTTAAACTCAATCCCCCTGCGAATGAAAGCCAAAACACAATATGCCATCTTAACAACCCTATCAACCTGGGTGGCAACTTTGAGGGATCTTTTATGATCGCAGCCAGAGTCTTGCTCCTGTTTAATGGCCTCCCATTTCTTTTCCTTGTTACAGGGCAATCTCATCGGACAACAAGATGGTCCTAAAAATATCAACCGATGCGTGTGAGGGGAAGGATAACTTTGTCCGCTACCTTGAGCATGTCCAGGCTGTGGTGACCATGAATTCCACCAGGCGAGGTGACCTTAACGCCAACCTGACCTCCCCAATGGGCACCAAGTCCATTCTGCTCAGCCGCAGGCCACGGGATGATGACTCTAAGGTGGGCTTTGACAAGTGGCCTTTCATGACAACACACACCTGGGGCGAAGACCCTAGGGGCACTTGGATCCTGGAGGTTGGTTTTGTTGGTGGCACTGAGCAGAAAGGGGTGCTCAAGGAATGGACCTTGATGCTCCACGGGACCCAGAGTGCTCCTTACATCGACCAAAGAGTGAGTGATTACCAGTCCAAATTGGCTATGTCAAAGAAGGAAGAGCTGGAGGAAGAGTTGGATGAAGCAGTGGAGAGAAGCCTAAAAAACCTGCTGAGGAAAAACTAGTTTAGTAAATGCTGCATGTCAGTCTTTCGTCCCCAAATCCCACATTGTAGCTGCTTTGTAATCTAACACTGATATGAATGTTTCCTGTTGCAAAATTATCACACCTTGTTGTGATCTTAAATTCATCTGTTGTACGTTGTCAGTTAATAATTAAATTTAAATGACAATTTTTTTACACTGATAACTGTTAATTCCACAAATTTTATGTACAGTTGGTGAATGTAAGGATCCCTGATGTGTGAAATTTAAAAGTGAAATCTTGCAAGCAAAGCAGTGATGGATTCTCTTTATATTTTTGTGATAAATGTTTATATAAAAGACACACATTTCCAACTTCGCAGGCTATAGGTTTCAGTATATTTCCTCTATATGAGCTTAACCAAGCTGAAAGCAGGCTTTTATTGGCTGGATAGACTTTACACTGTGTCACTGAAGGTGGGTAATCACTGAGTCATACACACCCACCTCTCCTGATAATCAATAGGCAGAATGATTTATTTCTCTGCATTGGAATAATATGAAATAAAACAGACCATGCATTCGTAGATTATTGTTTTGTGAACAATTACTGCCCATTTTGTAACTGTGAACACTTCTGTTTTGTTGCATTGTACGATATTAAAAAAAACCTAAATCCAAAACCAAAACCTTGCAAATGAAGGTTTAGTTTCCTAATTGTTTATATCCCAGAGCATTTTTAGCAAGTATTAATGCAGTGACTCTGAATACACTCTGTGTCTGCACTATTTCACATGGAGTACTGTACTGTGCTTGCTGCATTACTGCAGCTTTGTGGGAAGATTAACAACATTTAAACAGTGCATTCTGGTGGGTGAGAAAGAAATCAAATTCACAATCATGTGTTTAGGAATTAAACCAGCACAGCCTCTAGGAACTGAACAGTGACGATAGAACTAAATGAAGAAACTAAATGGGACTACTCCTCGTAACATAAGTCATGAGGTTTAGGAGCAGAATTAGGCCATTCAGCCCATCGAGGGTGGCACAGTGGTTAGCACTGCTGCCTCACAGCATCAGGGTCCCAGGTTTGATTCCAGCCTCGACTGTCTGTGTGGAGTTTGCACATTCTCCCCGTGTCTGCGTGGGTTTGCTCTGGTTTCCTCCCACAGTCCAAAGATGTGCAGGTCAGGTGAATTGGCCGTGCTAAATTGCCCCATAGTGTTAGGTCAATTAGTCAGAGGGAAATGGGTCTGGGTGGGTTACTCACTGGAGGGTCAGTGTGGACTGGTTGGGTCGAAGGGCCAATTTCCACACTGTAGGGAATCAAAAAAAGTCTGCTCTGCCACTTGGTCATGGCTGGTATGTTTCTCAGCCTTATTACCCTGCCTTCCACCCATAACACTTAATCCTCTTACCAATCACGAACCTATCTATCTCTGTCTTAAATACACTCAATGACTTGGCCTCTCCAGCAATTGGAACAGAAGAAGGCCATTCAACCCTTTGATTGTCTCCCAGCAATCAATCAGTTCTTGGCTGATGTGTCTCGTAACTCCATATAACCACACTGGTTCTGTAACCCTTGCTTTGCTTGCCTAACAACATTCCAGCAGTCTCAGACTTTTACTTTTCTGATAAACCAGGACCTGATAAAGCAGGTCTGGACTCCCCCAATCAAAGAAATTCACTTTCCACTAATCTGTCCTTTGATTGTCTTACTGAATGTCTCAGTTTGACATTATTCAGATGACACTCAGCACTATCACGGCAACACCTGCTGAACTTCTAGCAAAATGCTTTGTTTCACATAACCCAGGTGGACAGAAAGAAAAGTATTTGATGTTGCACTGCTAAACGTTATCCAGTTTCTCTAGCAAAATATATAGGAAAGACACAATGATATCTCTCAGAATTAACTCAAATAGGGGTCCAACAGCTCATTATATTTATGCATTATATTTATTTGATTTAATTTTTGATTTGATTTATTATTGTCATGTACCCAGGTAAAGTGAAAACTTTTGTTTTGCGTGCAGTATAGGCAGACCATGCCCCATACAAAGTGCATTAGAGTATTAGAACAGAGTGAGGAATATAAAGTTACAGCTGCAGAGAAGGTGCACAAAGAGTGAGGTCAACATTAAATTTGAGAGTCAAAAGGTGTGACACTAGAAAAGCACAGCCGGTCAGGCACCAACCGAGAAGCAGGAGAGTCGACGTTTTGAGCATACGCTCTTCATCAGGAATGTAAATTTGAGAGGTCCATTCAGAAATCTAATAACAGCGGGGAAGAAGCTGTTCTCGAACCTGCTGGTACATGTGTTTAAGCTTTTGTATCTTCTGCCCGATGGAAGAGATTGTAACTGGGGTAACAGGGGTCTTTGATGATGTTGGCTGCCTTTCCGAGGCAGTGGGCAGTGTAGATTTAGATGTCTATTGGGAAGTTGATTTGAGATAGAAACATTGATAAGACACTCAATTCAGGCAGACAGTGTGTAATGCCACTGATCTGGCAATCCAGAGACTCTAGTCAGAAAGGGTTGAATCCTATCATGGTAATTTAAATTCAGTCAATAAATATGCTTATCTTTATTGGTCAGTGCATTGAGTATAGGAGTTGGGAGTTCATGTTGCAGCTGTACAGGACATTGGTTAGGCTACTTTTGGAATATTGCGTTCAATTCTGGTCTCCTTGTTATAGTAAGGATGTTGTGAAACTTGAAAGGGTTCAGAAAAGATTCACAAGGATGTTGCTGGGGTTGAAAGGTTTGAGCTACAAGAAGAGGCTGAATAGGCTGGGGCTGTTTTGCCTGGAGGGTCGGAGGCTGAGGGCTGACCTTACGTAAGTTTATAAAATCATGAGGGTAATAGATAAGTTGAATCACTTTTTCCCCAGGTGAGGGATTCCAAAACTAGAGGGCATAGGTTTAGGTCAGAGAAAAAGATTTAAAAAGGAACTAAGGGGCAACTTTTTCACACAGAAAATAGTGCGTATATGGAATGAGCTGCCAGAGGAAGTGGTGGAGGCTGGTACAATTACTGCATTTAAAAGGCACCTGGATGGGTATATGAATAGGAAGTGTTTAAAGGGATATTGGCCAAGTTCTTTACTCAGAGAGTAGTAAGAGTATGGAATGCTTGCCAGCATCGGTAGTAGATTCGCCAAGTTTAAGTGCATTTAAGTCGTCATTGGACAGGCAAATGGATGTACATAGAATAGTGTAGGTGGGATGGGCTTCAGATTAGTATGACAGGGCGGCGCAACATCGAGGGCCGAAGGGCCTGTACTGCGCTGTAATGTTCTATGTTCTATGTAAGTGCTGGTAAATGGGACTCGATTAATTTAGGATATCTGGCAGGCTGGACAAGTTGGACGGAAGGACCTGTTTCCATGCTGAATATCCTTATGAGTCTACGACTCTATTTGGAATTGAAGTCTAGTCTCAATGATGATGACTATGACATTGATTATTGTAAAACCCCATCTGGTTCACTAATGTCCTTTACTGAAGGAAATCTACCATCCTTACCTGGTATGGTTGACATGTGACTCCAGATCCACAGCAATGGGGTTGACTCCTCCCCATCCTCTGAATTTTTTTCATTCATGGGCTGGGAGCATCTCTGGCTGGGCCATATTTATTATCCTTGATTGGCCAGTCAAGAATCAACTTCATTGCTATGGGACTGGAGTCACGGGTAGGCTAGACAGGATGGCTGACTTCCTTCTCAAAAGGGCACTGGTGAACCAGATGGGTTTTTGCAAAAATCAGCATGTCTGCCAATTGACTATCCTTTTATTCCCCCTCTTTTCAGATTTGTATTGAAGTCAAACTTCATCAAAAGGCTGGGTAGGATTTGAGGCTAAATCCTCACAATATTAGCCTGGAGCTCTGGATTTCTAGTCTGGTATTGCCACAACATCACCATGTACCCTCTCCAAGCATGGCCTAGTCATGCAGTTGAATGGCAGTTAGAGCTGGTAAGAAGTGTCAGTCTTCTCAGCAATGCTCACATCCCACAAAAGAGAAAGCAAAGTAATATTTGCATAGCTTGCTACGTTCCATCACTTGCATCAGCTAAACAGCACCAAGATGGTACAATTCAATTTGCTGCCACATCATTAAGGAATGTCAATAACTACTTGGTGATGGTCATAAGGTATTCAGCTATGTATGTTTGTGAGATAAACACATTCTTGAATATTGATGTGAAACTGTTTACTAATTCTTGACTCTTCTGACAATATGAGGTTCAAGGCATTGATTGAGTTTAGTTTTCACAATTTGGTCTCAAAGGTATAACCTGATTTAATTCAGAAATTACAAATCTTACAGAACTGTGGAAACATCTCAAATTCTTGCAAGAGCTGGGTTCAGTTTCTGCCCGAGAGGGGTGAACTTCTCTCAATCCTGGCACTCAGATGTTTCAGAGTCCAACTGGGAGTGTGGGGCGGGATCAGAGGCTACAGGAGTGTTGGCTCAGGAAGGGGATTTGAGTATGGTACTGAGAACTCATGGTGGGTGGGTAAGGGGGGGTCAGGCATCTGGAGTGTCTGGATTAGTGGTGCTGTGAAGCACAGCAGTTCAGGCAGCTCACCAGGAGCAGTAAAATCGACGTTTCGGGCAAAAGCTCTACATCAGGAATACCTTATCTGGAGTGTCTGGTCATGGGAGGTTGACCAGGCAAACCCACTAGAACTAGAACTTGCAGTTAATTGCAAAAGCAAGTACAACCGCCTGAACCACTGCTGTCGTCTCAGGTTTCGCTGGCTGGTCCATGAGGTTTTCAAAGTTTGAATGAATTGTAAAGAGAAGTCTTGCCTCATTATAAAGTGTGGCGGTGCCCGGTGTATGATGGGGCTGGTGTAGTGATTGGAATCAGGTGGACATCATTGACTACAAATTCCTTGATTGGAATTATTAACTGGACCAATCAGGAAAGCCCTGGCTGACGAAGGTATGCAGAGGATTCAGAATCTCCTCAGTTCAGGGGACTGACTCCGAGTTGGCTGGCCAGTGCACTGTGCACGAGTAAATAAAGGGTGACTCAGTAATGGGATTCCAGCCTCTGTGCAGTTATTTCAGGTGGTCAATTTCAGAAGCCACATGACACTAGGTTATAGTCCAACGGGTTTATTTGAAATCGCAAGCTTGAAGTGACTTCACCTGATGAAGGAGCAGCACTCTGAAAGATTGTGATTTGCAGCACAGTGGCTCAGTGGTGAACACTGCTGCTTCACAGTGACAGGGACCTAGGTTCGATTCCAGCCTCGGGCAACTGTCTGTGTGGAGTTTGCACATTCTCCCCGTGTCTGCGTGGGTTTCCTCCCTTTGTCCAACGATGTGCAGGTTATATGAATTGGCCATGCTAAATTGCCCATAGTGTTCAGGGATGTAGTTTGAGGGTAAATGTTGAGTTATAGGGTAGGGTGGGTAACTCTTTGGAAAGTTGGTGTGAACTTGTTGGGCCAGATGGCCTGTTTCCACACTGCAGGGATTCTATTCTTCTATGAAACCTGTCCCACTATAACCTTATGTCATGTGACTTCTGACACTATTTAAAGTGACTTTCACTTCAGGCAGTGAACAAGTTGGATATGTGTTGGCATCAAAATTCAAACTTTTCATGCTTTAACCCCTGACCAGAACCCAAGCATATCCAATTTTGGGGGTTAAAATTCCCCAAATGGAATCGAAAATGAGGACTCAGGTTAACGCACATCATCTCTTCCCCAGGATGGGGGATTTCAAAACTGGAGGCACACTTTTAAGGTGAGAGGAGAGAGATTTAAAAAAGACATGAGGGGAAAATATTTTACGCAGAGGGTAGTTTGTGGGTGGACTGAACTTCCTGAGGAAGTGATGGATGTGGATACAATTGTGACGTTTATAAGATATTTGGATAGATACATGAATAGGAAAGGTTTGGAAGGAGGTAAAAACAAGTACTGCAGATGCTGGAAACCAGAGTCTAGATTAGAATGATGCTGGAAAAGCACAGCTGGTCAGGCAGCATCCGAGGAGCAGGAAAATCGACGTTTCGGGCAAAAGTCCTTCATCAGGAATAGACATTTTTGCCCGGAACATCGATTTACCTGCAAGGTTTGGAAGGAGATGGGCCAGGAGCAGGCAGGTGGGACTAGTTTAGTTTGGGATTATGTTCAGCATGGACTGGTTGGACCGAAGGGTCTGTTTCTGTGCTGTATGACTCAATGACTGGTCACCACTGGCTGGAAACAATGTCACTTGACAGGTAATCTAGAAGCCCCTATTGTTGATTTGGCAGCACAGGCTCAAATTCCACTACGGTAGCTGGATTTATCTGGAATTAAATGCAAGGCTCAGTAATGGTGACAGTGAATCTATCAACAGTTGTAAAAAGAATGGTTCTCTATTGTCTCCAAGTGGAGGTAATCTGCTGTCTTTGCTGAATTTGATCTACATGTGACTCCAGACTAACCCTAGCAAGCCATTCCATTCAAGGGTAATTAGGAATGTCCAATAAATGTGACTTTGCCAGTGACAACCATAACCCACAGATGAGAACATAAATCAACCATCATGTTCTGAGGTAATTACCTTCACAGGTTCAGAAAATTACAGCTTAATAATAGGATAGATGTCCTCTCTATCTTACATGCAACAAAATGATCGACCTGTTTAAGGAAGAAGAAATGAATAAAGAGACATGCTGTTAAAGCTTTCCCTTTTTGCATACATCAGGACCAATGCAAGAATGCCTAATTTCAAGAGGAGCATTAATTTATAAGGCATGAGAACAGTTTAGAGATTGTTTGAAATGTACGTTGACAAGCATTCAGTGATCTTACCCAGGTTTATAAGTTATTGTCAAACAATCAGCAGCCTATTTTCATGCAGCATAAATTGTTGTTCCCTTTGAAATTTGGCATTCTTGTGATTCTGTCCTGATCAGTGCAATAAGATAAGCACTGACAGCTTGTATCTTCTGACAGTAAAACTCAAGATCTACACTACCAAGTAAGTATAATTGTTTACAAATAAAATAATGTTTCCTATCATACATTTTCTTTCATCCCCAGAAGCCATATGGTTCATACTATTAATTGTAAGAGAAACCTCACATTATAACCTAAGACTGTACAAGAACAGCAAAATGCAGTGATGCTCATAGAGTCAGAGAGTCATTCAGCATGGAAACAGACCCTTCGCTCCAACTAGTTCACACCGACCATGTTCCCAAACTAAACTAGTCCCACCTACCTATGCATGGACCATATCCCTCCAAACCTTTCTTATTCATGGACTTACCCAAATGTCTTTTAAACATTGTAACTGTACCTGCATGTACCACTTCTTCTGGAAGGTCATTCCACACACGAACCACTCTGTATAAAAATGTTGTCCCACGTGTCCTTTTTAAATTTTTCTCCTCTCGCCTTAAAAATATTCCCTCTAGTTTTGAACTCCCCTACCCAAGGGAAAAGACCTTTGCTACTCACCTTATCTCTGCCCCTCGTGATTTTATAAACCTCTATGAGGTCACCCCTCAACCTCCTGTGCTCCAGGGGAAAAAGTCCCAGCTTATCCAGTCTCAGCATCATCCAGATAAATCTCTTCCGAACCCTCTCAAGTTTAATAATATCCTTCCTAAAGCAGGGCGACCAGAATTGGACACAGTATTCCAGAACAGCCTATACAACCTGAGCATGATGTCCCAACTCCTATACTCAAAGGCCTGAGCAATGAAGGCAGTTTAATTTTGCTTAAATGTTTTCCAACTTCCTCGCTATTCAAATATGATACCAACCATAAATGGTGAGGATTAAATATCATTTTGACAACAGGGGTAGCGAAATATTGTATTGTCCATCTCTATCCCCAAAGCAAACCGAAAAATGATTTTCCTTTACCTCGTCCGATTTAACCTTTAAGATTTAACCTTCTTTATATCCCTGAACACTATTGTGAAAATTGAAATCTGTGGATGATCCAGAACTAACCTCAAACTGCCAGAAACAAAAGAATACCAAATTTCAAAGGGAACAGCCAAAATGATGGAAAAGCTTGTCTACATAAAGCACCTTGCATGAATTCAACAAAACCATAGAAACACCTTTAATGTAATAAAATGTTTCACAGGAATATTACCACATACACCAAGCCACAAAAACTTGAAATCAGGGCAGAGGACAAAATCTCAAAGACAGAAATTTTAAACAGTCTATGGAGTTAGAGAGGAGCAGGAGTGAAGATGTTTAAAGAGGGAATTCCAGATCTTCGTGTCTAAGCAGCAGAAGGCACAGTTGAAAATACTAGAACTATCGAGATTGGTGGTTGTTCAGGATAAGTGCAACTCAAGACCTTTGAGAATTGTGAGGTTGGAGGTTACAGGTATAAGGAGAGTCGAGGCCTTGGAGGGATTTGAAAATAAAGATGAGAATTGCTTAACTGGAAGGAATTGTAGGTCACTTGGGTGATAAATGAATAGGATTTGGAATGAATGGATACAGGCACTAGGATTTGGGATTACCTCAATTTGAGAGCAGTTAGAGTGTGGGAGGCCAGATGGAACATATGGAAATGGTCAAGTCTGAAGTTGCAAAGACATAGATAAGAATTTCACTGGATTTGCTTCAGGCAGATGATGTAATGGAGGTGAAAACAGGTTACTTGAGTGATGGTACAAATATGTGGTTGTCTCAGAATGTCCCAAGGCCCTTACTTTTATAGTCAGCGAAATTCACCTGAAATATAGTTGTTGTTATATTTTAGGACAGCACATAACATCCAGTTAATTTCAGGTAGTATTGTAGACCTGGGCGACGAGGCTCAAGTCTGGAGTTTAGTCCTTAATCCTGACCTTAGTCCTTGTGAAACTTGATGCATTAACTCTGGTCATTTCTGAGTTGGAAGCTTCAGTACTAGAAAGATGGTCAATAGCATATGAAAAGGTTAAATAGGAGCAGATATAGGTCATATGGCCTTTTAAGCCTGCTCCAATATTCATTAGGATCATGACAGACCTATTGGTTCAACTCTATGATATCCCACATTATTGCTATATTTGCACGTTTCCCTTCCTGTTGCAAATCTATCAATTTCTGTCATGAATAGACTGAGCCTCCACAACTCTCTGAGGTAGAGAATTCCCAACACTGTATCCCTTCCGAATGAAGTGATTTCTCCCCACCTCAGTCCAAAATGGATGACCTGAGATTCTGATTAGCTCTAGACTGTTCACCAATAACCAGCAACCCTGCAGCATCCATCCTCCTAAGTTCCTTGAGATCAGCATACCTCTCAAATAGATTGACTCTCATTGATCTAAACTCCAGGGAATGCGTCTTTATTGCATCTCAATGCCTCTCCTAATTAACTCTTTGTAATTCCCTCATCCCAGGGATCAGTCTACTGAAACTTGGTTGCACTTCGTCCTGAACAATTGTCTCCCTTTCTATTCCACACTCTCTGGGGAAAAGGTTTCTTGCGAACCAGCAATCCAACAAGTTGGTGGCACAGGGGCTCAGTGGTTAGCACTGCTGCCTCACAGCGCCAACGACCTGGGTTTGATTCCACCCTTGGGTGACTGTCTGTGGGAAGTTTGCACATTCACCCCGTGACTGCGAATGTTTCTCCAGTTTCCTCCCAGAATCCAAAGATGTGTACATCAGGTGAATTGGCCATGCTAAACTGCCCATAGTGTTTGGTGCATTAATCAGGGGTAAATATAGGGGAATGGGTCTGGGTGGGTTACTCTTTGGAGGGTCGGTGTGGGCTTGTTGGGCCATAGGGCCTGTGTCCACACTGTAGAGAATCTAAGAATAAAAAAAAATTCTGCTTCAGAGCCATTATACACGGTGGGGGGGGAGCGGGGCGGGGGGGGTGGCAGGGGGGGAGGGTGGAAGCTACATCGCTGCAGACTGAGACCTTGAGACTTCTGTCCCTCACTGGAAGAAGGTGTCACCTTCAGGACAATGTGGGCACTGCCTGGGCAGCAAGCAGACCTCCAGTGGACTCCTAATTGATCTCAGACTGAAGTACGTTAAGGGATAGGGAGGCTTTAGTTTGGAACCTTAAGATGGGGAAAGAATGGTAGAAGTGGTGGATTTCAAAGGAGGGAGAATGGGATTAGACATAGATAGAGACAGAGGTCGATAGGTTCTTGTTTAATAAAGGAATCAAAGGTTATAGGGAGAAGGCAGGAGATTGGGTTTGAGAAACATATCCATATGAATGAAAGGCAGGACAGACTTGCCGTTAGCAGAATGGCGTAATCCTGCTCCTATATCTCATGGTTTTATGGATACTGTCTTTGTTACCCACCTAAATGGGAAAGAACTCTCCCTCCTAATTATTGTGCTCTCTTTCTGATTGGCTTGTCCACAGATATCATTCCACGCCCCCTGGGGTAGGTGGCATTTGAACCCAGTCCCAGTGCTCTGTGCTCACTACTTGTTATCACAACTAACTTGTTACATTTTCAACAGAGGTAACTTGTTGCTCTAGTTTAAATACAACTCCATTCCATGACACGTAAGTCACTTCATTCTGACTAAACCAAGATGCACAATTAATGCTTCCTTGACTATGATACCCTGAAAATGAATAAAGCAAAAAATCATTTAAGCGTAATTGAAAAACATCATAATTTTAGGATTGCACTAATCATCCCAAAAGTATATTCCATATTAAAAAATATGACTCTTACTTTGAAGTCACTTAATTCAAATTATCCCTTCATTTGATTATAAATTATGCATGACAAACACTTGTGTTCTTAATTAACATTAATAGCTGAACCTACTGAATAATGAGAACTTTGATCATAAAATGACTACAGCAATAGGTTTTATGTGAGCTCTGGTTTCAGAATACAAATTATTCAGCATTTATTAAAAAAAAACCTGAAAATTGCGACCATGGGCAATTTGAGCTGCTTTACAACACATGAATACTACAAACAGTGGGTTGATAGTCTAAACCAGTTGGTTTTATTGCAGTTTTCTTTACAAAGCAAATTTGTTGATCAATTGGAAGACAATTCAATCAGAGTATATAAATCTAATTACATATTGATCTTGCTTAAAATGTTCTACTTATCCATTGTGCATTGTGTCAATAGGAGTAAAGCCCTTATTTAATTATGACTAACAATACCCCAGTAAAATACTGTCAAGCTCTTCTTTTAGATTCTTGTCGTCAACCCTAGTTCAACTTGATTGATGACATGAAGCAAAGCTTTTAGCTGAACTTAAGCAGTGTGACCCGTACCTTCTCCATAAATCTGATGCTTAAGCTTTCAAAAAGGCTCATTTATGAATAACACACGCAAACTATTAAACGCTCATCTGCAGTCTGACCCTGGCATTAATTAAATTCCCTGGAAGAAAATGATTTGCAGTTCACTGTCAGCACACACTGTGGTGAAACTTTAACTCTGAGATGCAAAATTACATTTGTAAATATTGTACACAAACGTTTGAGTCTTTAACCTCAGGATCTTTTTGCCTTCTGTTCCTGGCTTGTCTTTTCCACCGTGGTCTCTACAATGGTGGAGGTCTCTGAGTAACCCTCCAGCTTATTGTCTCTAAATGTCTCAACTGCTTCAGTCATTTCTATCTTCTCATAGTACCTATACTTCGGCTCCTCTGGGGTTCTCTGGTCAGGTGATAGTGGCTGGGTTGGAGTGATAATGGTTGCTCTATCTTTGTCCTCTTTCTGCTGCTGTCCAGGAGGACCACCTCTTGATGCCAGGTTATCAGGACTGGTTGCATCCGACTGTGGTGTAGATGGGCCACTGAAAGGTGTGGGTTTGAAATCGGAGGCTTGAGAAGGATCTGGCAGTGATGGGGTTGGGGGTAAAATTGATGCCGATATTATCGGTCTTTTCAGTTCTCCATTACCACCGGATTTTCCATCATCTGCCTTTTCATCCTTTTTTTCACCCTCACGGTCTTTGCCATTCTCTTTAGTGGAGTCAAAGTCTTTCTTGCCATCACCATCTCCATTATATTTTAAAGGGGTGGGGAGGTCAGGCTGTGGTAGAGTGTCTATATCAGCAGGGAAAGGTTGGTCCTCAAACGTAACTATCACTTGACTCCTCGTAGGAACTGTTGTACAGAAGAAAGGGTCCATATAACTGGCTTCACCTGTGACTAACACATAGTGCCCTTTGGTATAGAACGTTGCTACAGGTGGTTCAGATTTCTTATGTCTTCCCATTCTGTCCCGGACTATATTACACAGGGCGTTATAAAGCCGACTGATCTGTGCTCCATCTGGTACATCATCTGGTTTTGTGGCCTCTTCTCCCTCATCAGAATAAAACTCAACATCCTCATCTTCTTCCTCATCTTCCTTGGCACTGATTTTACAGTCTTCACTCACTTCAGAAGGTTTCTTTGCACATTCCTGTTCCGCTCCATTACTGCATTTGTCACCTGACGAAGTGATGTCCTTTTTCTTTGATGCTTTTCTGGAGTGCATTATTTCACTGGCCTGAAGAGGTACACTGTATAGTGCAGCCACAGTGATGTCTAACAAAAATAGAATGCCATTTTTTTAACTGACTTATTAGCTGAGAGTGCTGTTCAACAAATCTTCAGTTAAATCTAAGCAAACTTAAAGCGAACATATTGGTAGGACGACCATTACTGAATCAGTCAGGCACATATCTTTATCCTAAAATGGCATCAGTGAAAACCTTTATGATTCTTGTGATAAACCCTCTCCTATAACACATCAAGAGTTAGTCATGTCATAGCAGTGAGGAAAATACCTAACATTTTCTCAATATACATTTATACTCAACACTGGCACCCAGCAGCAGGGAACTGGAGGCATTTCAGGAGTTTTGAGAATCTATTTTGTTATAGAATTCACTGAAGAGTGACAGGTATCTGTACTTACTTCCATGGAATCCCCACAGTGTGGAAACAGACCATTAAGTCACATAAGACCACACTGACCCTCCGAAGAACATCCTACCTAGACCCATCTCCCTACTCTTTTCCCTGTAACCCTACACTTCCCATGGCTAACACACCTAACCTATATACCTCTGGACACTATGGGTAATTTAGCATGGCCAATCCACCCTAATCTGCATATCTTTGGACTGTGGGAGGAAACCAGAGCAACCAGACGAAACTCATGCCATCACGGGGAGAACATGCAAATTCCACATAGGCAATTGCCCGAGGCTGGAATTGAACCCGGGTCCCTGGTTCTGTGAGGCAGCAATGCTAACCACTAAGCCATCATGCTGCCCTACTTGGTTGTCAACAGGGAGAGAGAAGGGCAAGACCAGGTTAGCATTATTTTCAATATCTGATCCTGGGATAGGGTCTCCACTTCTACTCACCTTTCCCCCGGTTCCCTCACCCCCACTCACAAACCCCAACCTGGTCAAGCTGGGCATGGCCAAAGGTGAAAAGTATCCTGTCCCCAGTACTTTCATAATGGAGGTCAAAACCTCTACCCCTCGTCTGATCCACTGCTTCCCCATCCTCCACCCTCAAGGAATCTCAATGCAGTTCCGTAAAGTTACAAATCTATTCATTGCTTTTGTATGTCGTAAAGTGTCAAGGATCTTTTTTTTAAAGTTGCCCCTTTGCTGCCTGGTCATCCATGGTACCAGCAGCCCCTGCAAGCTCCCCTCCAAGTTACATACCATTCTGACTTGGAACGTATCGTTGTTCCTTCAGTGTTACTGGTTCAAACGTCCGAGAATTCCCACTCTAATAGCACTACCTACAGCACACAGACTGCAGCAGCTCAAGAGGGCAGCTCATCACCACCTTCTCAAGGACAATTAGGGGCAGGCAATAAATGCTAAAGCTAAAACACAAATTGCTGGAGAAACTCAGCAGGTCAGGCAGCATCTGTGGAGAGAAAGCAGAGTTCACAATTTGGGTCCATTGAATGTCCTTCAAAATTACAGTCAGGGATATCTATGCCATGTGTATGAATGAAGAAATGTTTTTCCTCTTGCTGAATCTCTCAAAAGTCAAACCCGTTTATAAAATCACCCAAACATAATGGCTTTGGATTCTTTTCAAAGTGTTGAAAGCTGCCTCCTCTTTCAAAAAGTATAACAGAATAATTCCAGATTCCGTCACCATCAGGATGAAACAAAAGTGACTGCAGAGTCTCCTGATACGTTAAAAACTTTAACTTTTGATTACATGCAAATTTGCATCTGACCTTTGCCCACAGGTGAGACCTCTGTGTTGTCATAACGACTGCTCGCTGACATTGCGGTTGCCTTAGTTGGAGTGGGTTGTGATCTGAAAAGTGAGATATATCAGATTAATGGTTGAATAAGAATTAATTATTGGCAGGTCTCTTTAACATGCAGCAGGAGAGGTCTAGGAAAATCATGTTCCATCAACTTCCTCAATAATTTGCAAACCCTCAGAGGGGTGACAGTGCCAGATAATTTTACTCCCTTACTGCCAATACCCAGTGCCCACAACCATTCAGTCTGCAAACACCTTGGGCTTTTTTCCACAATATTCCAGGTCTTATGCATGGTGGCTGTTGTTACATTGTGTTCAGGTGCTGTTGTAGAAGAAGGGTTTTGGTCTCCTTTTCTGAGGAAGGATGCTCTTGCTCTCAAGGGACAGCAGTGAAAGTTTCCCAGGCTGATTCCGGGGATGGTGGAACTGAGGTATGATGAGAGATTGACTCAGTTAGGATTGTTTTCACTGGAGTTCAGACAAGTGAGAGGGGGAATCTCATAGAGACTTATAAAATTCAACAGGACTAGACAGGGTAGATGCAGGGAGGATAATCCCGATTGTGGATGCACCCAGAACAAGGGGTCACAGTCAGGATTCAGGTTGGGCCATTTAGGATGGAGATATTTCTTCACCCAGAGAGTGGGGAGTCTGTGGGATTCATTACCCCAGGAAGTAACTGATGCCAAAACATTGAGTGTATTCAAGAGGTGGCCAAATGCAGAACCTGGGGCGAATGGGATCAAAGGTTATGGGGAGAAAGCAGGATTAGGCCATTGAGTTGGACGATCGGCCAGAGTGAGAATCTCCAACTATTGAGCTTGTTCTCTCAGCTCCATGTGTCAACTGAGTCAGAGCCTGCAACACGTAGCAGCCGAATGGGCCAAGTGTGTTTGGAAGGTCAAGCCATGGCTGAGTGGACAATCCCTGCAGAACTAATATCGCAAGGCAAGGGTAGCATTTTAATTAATGACCAAATGATCCCATTCTCACAGCTTGGGGTCAGTCCAGTGAACAGGAAAGAGGCAATGTAAAGTAAATAGGAGACTGTTACCTGAATGTGACTCCTGAAAATTTAAACAACACACATTCCTGCAGAGAGTGAGAGGCGCTCAGGTTTCATTTTATATCAGAAATCTACCTAACAGACCTTGGAAGATGTTATAGCTTTTTACAGGCTTCGTTATAAACTGTTTAACTATTTCTCAGAATTCTGTCACTGGTTTCTTAACTCACAACAAGAACCTTTCACCCATCACACCCTGTGCTGCTGACCTACACTGGGTTCTGATGTGGAGGTGCCAGTGTTGGACTGGGGTGGACAGAGGCAGAGGTCACACAACACCAGGTTATAGTCCAACAGGTTGATTTGAAATCACAAGCTTTCAGAGTGTTGCCCCTTCGTCAGGTGCGGAGAGACACAGAGACACAGTCACTGGGTTCATACGCAGAGACATCAAGGGCAGAGAGATCAGAAGATCATACAACTGGTATGAGTCGAGTGTCTGCAGGTGACCCAGAGCATTCGATGGTGTGTAAAGTGTTTATAAAGTCAATGTCAGTGCTGTGCTATTATGACAATCAAGCAGAGCGATAGCAATATACAAAAAGTGACATATCGGTCAGACACTGTATTGTGGGTGTGAGGCTTTGTTCAGAATCTGTCTCAAGAGTTTTAACCTGGAATCAGGCTGGTTTTATTCTGAAAGCTGGAATTTATAAGACGCTGACTGACTGTGACTACAAATTGTGTGTGTTTTGAACAAAATAGAATGCATCTGCAAATACATTGGGTTCTGCTTGAGCAATGTTTTGATATTAAAATTCTCTCAAATACCCTTCATGGCCAGGGTTCTCTTAGTTCTGACTGGAAACCCTCCAAGATTTGTTTTCCCTTTTTATTCACAGGATGTGGATTTTCCTGGCTGGGCCCAGCATTTATTACCCATCCTTCGCTGGCCCTTGAGAAGGTGGGGGTGAGCTGCCTTCCTGAACCACTGTAGTCCATGTGCTGATCTTAGGGAGGGAATTCCAGGATTTTGACCCAGCGACAGTGAAGAAATGGCAACATATTTCCAAGTCAGGATGAGGAGTGGCTTTGAGGGAATTTGCAGGGGGTGGTGTTCCCATATATCTGCTGCTGTTGTCCTTCTAGGTGGTTGAGATTACTGGTTTGGGATGTTCAAAGGAGCCTGGGTGAGATATTGCAATGCATCTTGTAGATGGTGCACACTGCTGCCAATGTGTGCCAGGTTATGAGGACATGAGGCTGTTTTCACTAAAGAGAAGAAGGTTGAGAGGTGACTTAATTGAGACATATACGATAATGTCTTCTAGGAGAAAGTGAGGACTGCAGATGCTGGAGATCAGAGCTGAAAATGTGTTGCTGGAAAAGCGCAGCAGGTCAGGCAGCATCCAAGGAGCAGGAGAATCGACATTTTGGGCATGAGCCCTTCTTCAGGACGCTGAAGAAGGGCTCATGCCCGAAACGTCGATTCTCCTGCTCCTTGTATGTTGCCTGACCTGCTGCGCTTTTCCAGCAACACATTTTCAATACATATAAGATAATCACAGGGTTCGATAGGGTGGACAGTGAGAGTCTTTTTCCTTGGATGGTGACGGCGAGCACGAGGGGACACGGCTTTAAATTGAGGAGTGATAGATATAGGACAGATGTCAGAGGTAGTTTCTTTACTCCGAGGGTAATAAAGGCATGGAACACTCTGCCTGCAACAGTAGGAGACTCGCCAACTTTAAGGGCATTTAAATGGTCATTGGGCAGGATAAGTAGGCTTCAGATTGTTTCCACAGATTGGTACAGCATCAACAGCCAAAGGGTGTGCATTGTGCTGTAATGTTCTATGTTCGATGTTGTGGAAGGTGCGAATGTAGAAGGTATGGATGGAGTGCTAATTAAAACCTTACTCTTGTCCTTCTGGAAGGAGGCCTCTGGCCTGTTGGGTCTCCCTGAATGTCATCACTGCGCCATTGAATCTCTGGGCAAAAAAAAAAGCTGGATGAACTGTGAATGCTGGAAATCTGAATCAAAAACAGAAATTGCTGGAAAATCTCAGCCATTCAGGTGGCAACTATGGAGAGAAGTCAGAATTAACTTTTCAGGTCCAGTGACCCTTCTTATCTCTGGGATTCCCTTTCTAAATCTCTCTGCCTCACCATCTTCTCTTCCTCCTTAAAGATTCCCCTCTTAAAATCTATCTCAAGCACTTGGTGTTCTGACCTAATCTCTGCTTAACTGCAGCAGTGCCATACTTTCTTCTACAATCTTCCTGTGAAGAACCTTGGGGCAATTTATCAATTAAAAGTGCTATATAAATATAATTGGAGCTGACAAGCTATTTAACAATATCATGCAGACCCCTTACAAGGGATCATTCGACAGTATCTTCCCGCTTTTGATGAAAACAAAATTGATTAAACAGTTACATTTCACAGTAGAATAAAGTCTCCACTACTTCAGAAATAATCTCAAGAAGTTCATATGCAATGAAAACTAAGCATTATACATTGATGCTGTAAGGCAAAACTAATACCTGGATGTCTATTGTAATCACTATTCAATATACAGCAAATTCATTTATACCACAGGGGTCACAAAAGAGGCAAATATTAATTTAATTCTACATTTTGCTGATTTTAAAAAAAAGAAGCTGGGTGGCTCAGTGGTTAGCACTGCTACCTAACAGCATCAGCGACCCAGGTTCGATTCCACCCTTGAGTCTGTGTGGAGTTTGCACATTCTCCCTGTGTCTGCATGGGTTTCCTCTGAGTGCTCCAGTTTCCTCCCACACAAAGATGTGCAGGTTAGGTGAATTAGTAATGCTATATTGCCCCTGACGTGCAGGCTAGGTGGGTTAGCCATGGGAAAAATAGGGATTGGGTGGGATGCTAGTGTGGGCTGAATGGCCTGTTTCCACACTGTAGGGATTCTAATCAGTCTTATTAAATGATAACACAGTTTCACTTTTTGGACCCCAAGATCCACTTTATATTGGATTCCTACTTTTAGGTAATTTTTTCTGGACAATTGTAAAGGTACTGAAAAGTCCCATTACGCACCTGGAATCTTCATTTGCTATAAATCTCTTGTAACTCTCCAGTTCATCATCCAGCGACTGCTGATACATGACAACACATCGACACTCGTTGACACATTGTTCCAAATTCCTCTCAACTTCTCCCAACTTTTTCTTCAAGACCTCAATTTGCTCCCTGTGTGATTGCATCTGATCTAGCTCACCTCCATGCATGTTGGCAGTTGGCTGCTCCACTGTTGTTGTCTTTTCATGCAATGAGATTGAAGTAATATTAAGTATTTATCATCACATATGTGTAAAAATACAAGTTTGGAGCAGGTGGAGGCCATTCGGCCCCTCGAGCATGCTCCACCATTCAATAAATTCATGGCTGATCACATTGCGGCCTAAACTCTACTGTTTCTCCTACTCCTAAAAATGTTTAACTCCCCCTTTAGCCCAGAATCTATCGACCTCTAATTTAAAAATATTTGATGACCACTGCTCACTGAGGAAGAGAGTTACAAAGAATCACAATCCTGGGAGAGCAGAGACCTCTTTATCTCTGTCAGAACCAGAAAAAGGCTCCTGTTTATTAAACAGTGCCTCCTAGTTCCAGTCTCTCACATATTCTCTCAGTATTAATCCTATCCAATCCCCTCAGGATCTTCTTACTTATTTTGTTAAGATCATCTCTCGTCCTTTTAAACTCCAATGAATACAGGGTCAAGTCTTACCTCTTAAGGTAACTGAGCACGCACTCCCATCCCAGGAACCTGTGGTTTTTTTACTTACCAGTCCAGCAGCAATGTACCTTAGGACCCGACCAGCTCATTCAAAAAAAATACTCCTTGGTTCTTTTTAAATCCTGTGGTAGTTCACCCGAAGGAAAATCAACCCATTGTTTCTTTGACGAGTCCATGAAATATCCTAATCCATCGCCAGAAACCAGTCATTGTGTGGCCCTAATCTCAGCTGTTCACAGCACAAGTTGCTCCCACAGGGAGCCTGATGTTGATCCACAAGGGCTAAAACCGTGTAGCGCTGACCTTTACACGATCATAAAACAAACTCCAGGTGGCATTATCTGACAGAAGATGTATTTAATCTTTCATTGTAGAACAAAAGCAGAATTATTATGCCCCTCTCATAATAATGAGAACTGGACTGGAGCCCACATTGTGGGATGATGCTGCTGCCTGGTGGCCCAGAGATTGAAAGAACAGTTGCCAGTTGATACATTAATGCTGCCTGACCATCCAAGAGCTAACACTCCACCCACAGGCGATAAGCTGATATAGTTTGCCAATGCCATTTTTAATAACTGCAATGCTTCTATGAAACATTATGAAAACAATAATCATTTTAACAGTCTTTAGTAGGTCCTGAATCAGGAGTTACGTACACATGCAAAACAGACAAATAGAAGCTCTCAAGGTATTTGCAACAATGAGAAATTAGATGGGATAAAGGCAATTTGAGATCATGCTGTATGGGTCCAATGTTGCATGATGCCATCTACTACAAAATTCGTCACAAAAGCAATTTGCATTTAGATAGTACCTTTAGCACAATAAAATGCTTCCAAATTAATGACCTCTAACATTCAGAAGGGCAGCAGGTACATGGGAAAACACACCCCTACAAGTTCCACTCAAGGCATTCACCATCCAGACTTGGAAATATATCGCCGTTCTTTCTTTGGCATTGGATCAAAATTTGGGAATTCCCTGCCTAAGTGCATTGTGGATCTACCTAGAGCACAGGGACTGCAGCGGTTCAAGAAGGCAGCTCACCCCCACCTTCTCAAAGTAGACAATTAGGAATAGACAATAAATGCTGGACCAGCCACTGTCTGTGTGGAGTTTGCACATTCTCCCCGTGTCTGCGTGGGTTTCCTCCGGGTGCTCCAGTTTCCTCCCACAATCCAAAGATGTGCAGATTAATTTGGATTGGCCACGGGAATTGCCTATGGTGTCCCGGGATGTGCAGGTTAGGTGGATCAGCCATGGGAAATGCAGGGTTACAGGGTTAGGGTAGGGGGGGGGGTGGATCTGGGTGGGATGATCCTAGAGGGATTGGTGTGGTCTCGATGGGCCGAATGGCCTGCTTCCGCACTGTAGGAATTCTATGATTCTAGGTATGGAGCCAGCAGTGCCCACGTCCCATGAATGAATAAAAAGAAAATGAGAAGATTGTCCAACAGAATTTAACACCAAATCACTGAGCTCCGAGGGACAGGTGACTTGATAACAAAGGTAGGTTTTAAGAAGTGTCTTAAAGAAGGAAAGAGATAGGCTGAATCAGAGCGATGTAGGGAATTAAAATCATGGGATTGTTCTTCCAAGCTGTTCTACCATTTAATAAAATCCTGGTTGATCCAGATGTACCTTAGCTCCACCCCTGACCTGCTCCACCTCCCCCCACCCACTCTCTAATGACCCACTGCCTTTACCTCTCTTGCCTATCGAAAATCTAACTCCCTCAGCCTTCAGTAGATTCTAGAGCTTGAGGCCCTCAGGCCGTTGAAGACATGTACATTGATGGTGAAGAAATTGAAACTGGGGCAGCTCAAGAGATGGGAATTAGCAGAGAGATTACAGAGGTTTGGCAGAGGCGGGTAGGCGGTGGTTGGATTGCAATGCGTAAAGGCTGGGTGTTAAAATCAGGAGCTAATGTAGGTCAGAGAGCACAGAGGGCACTGATGGTTAAATAGAACTGGCTATGAGCTAGGAAGGAGGCAGAAGCATTTCATGTGAACACAGGCCAAGGAGTATAGCAGCAAATATCAAACCAACCTTCATTAACCTCTCCAGCCCCTCGCTGCCCCAGGCCAATGGCACACAGGCAGTTAAACCATAGAATCCCTAAGAGCCCAACAAGTCCACACCGACCCTCCAAAGAGTAACCCACCCAGACCTATTCCCCTACCATATTACATTACCCCTGACTAATACACC
Source organism: Chiloscyllium plagiosum (assembly GCF_004010195.1). Lineage (NCBI taxonomy): Eukaryota > Metazoa > Chordata > Chondrichthyes > Orectolobiformes > Hemiscylliidae > Chiloscyllium > Chiloscyllium plagiosum. Next base: position 101,937,606 of record NC_057718.1, on the reverse strand, counting down.
TAAGCTACATATCCCTGAACACTATTTGCAATTTAGCATGGCCAATTCACCCAACCTGCACATCTTTGGACTGTGGGAGGAAACTGGAGCACCCAGAGGAAACGGGGGAGACACGGGGAGAATGTGCAAACTCCACACAGACAGTCGCCCGAGGGTGGAATCGAACCTGGGTCCCTGGCGCTCATTCCTCTCCCATATTAATCTTTGCCCTCTAGTTTGAACTCCCCAGCCCGGGGAAGACATTGTCCCTCATGATTTTATAAATCTCTATAAGGTCACCTCTCAGCTTCTAATGGTCCAGGGAAAATAGCTTTTGCCCATTCAGCCTCTCCCTAAAGCTCAAACCCTCCAACCCTGGTAACATCCTTGTAAATCAAACCAGGCTGTTCAGAGATGCCCTCATGATGTACATCCAGCAACCGTTCCAATGCCAGCCACATTTGTGTAGCACCTTTTATGACCTCAGGATCTGCTTCATCAGCCAATGAAGCCTTTCAGGACTGATGTCGCTGCTGTTTAATAGAGATCGGGTACCACAAGTTGGGAACTGGCACCTTTGCCAGGCAGGTGTGGCACCTGAGAATTGGTTGTGTGAACGTGCCCCAAAGCAGTGCCACAATTACCCCCTGGGCAAGCCTGCAATGGCCAGCACCTGACTGGACTCACACAGAAATCCCCCAGTGCAACTCAACGGATTAAAGGTCTTGGACAGGTATCCTGCTCCTGTCTATGTTATTGGGATTAATTGGGAACGTGAGGCTGAGCCATGAGCTTATTGAACAGATTGAGGGGTCGAATGGCCCACTCCCTCTCCTGTTTGCACTTGAATAGAGGTGAGAGTGTCCTTTAAATTCTTAACTTCTATGGCAAATTGGAGCCAAAGCTTTAACTTTATAAAACAATTTATAAACCTAAAGTTCCGGTGCCCAGTGTCCTTCAGATTCCAATTTTCCAACATTGTTACAATCTCGTTTTACTGCTGCTTGAACCTTTGATGATAGGATAACCTGGGTGTTACTTGCATTTCACTGTTTTGGCCAACACCGCAATTTGGCAGCTTTTGTAACAACTCTCTCACCACATCGCCTAGCAACATACCGCAGCTCTCTTTCAGAGTCAGCCTACCCTCATTCACTGCCAATCAGACCATTGTCTAATCCTTGGCATTTGCTAAGTGCGACATTTTATCTTTCATCTCTCTCCTTGCCTATTTGCAAAGAAAACAAATCCACTGGGATTTACTTCCGAGATTGTAACATTGAAAAAGTGGCTTAAAATCATGCAAGTGCTGTCTCAAAACTTATGTTCAGTCTGATGGAGCACTTGGATTCCCAAACAGTAACAAAAAAAACCCCATCAAAACGCCAGAAAGAAATACAAAGACGTCTCAAAGATGCTACAGTGATTAAGAGGGTGGAACAGTTTCCTTTATAAAAATGCAGATTTTGAGGAGGTCCAACAGAGTTTGGTAAAATTCTGAATGGATCAGACAGAATAGATACTGAGAGAATGCTTCTACATGCGACAGAATCCCAAGCCCGGAGGTCTGAAGTACAGGATAGTTGCTGTTAAATTCAATAGGGAGAAAAGGTGGACTCGGAGAGTGGTTAGAATGGGAGGGAGGGCTCACTAACACGGGACGTGATGGACGTAAGTGATTTATTCCTGTAAAAGGACAAATCCATGAGAGTTAAAGAGATAGAAATATTGAGAGGTGGGGAGAAAGGAGGATTTCTATGTAAAATGCACTTCCTGAAATACTCTGTTCGAATTCCATAACTCATATTACTTCAACACGACCTCCAATGGTGAAAGGTCCGAGATGATGGAGACACACTAAGAACTGACGGAGCACAGACACACGCACAACCACCTGAAAAGGAAGCTAGGCAGAACGTCGCAGGGTTCCCCTCAAGATGGTCAATTGATCTATCGTCTAGGTTGCCTGGTCATGTTTTTATACACCAACTGACCTCATTCCCTTTCTGGCTCGTTAATGGACTGGGGTCACTCTCGCCGTTGTCTAACCCAGATACCTTTTCTGAGCCCCTGTCCACCACCAGCTCCTTCTCTTCTCCCTGTAAGAAGGACAAGAACAGACAAGAGGCTATAAATGTTCCCAAATGTGGCTTACCTCAAATTTAAAGTTTTAGAAATTCCAAAAAGAAGAAATGTATCTCCCTAATGTTGTAAGATTAACCCATTTCCGATATTTAACCTTTTGATCGTCATAGGATCATAGAGTCATGCAGCACAGAAACTGACTCTTTGGTCCAACCAGTCTATGCTGAGCATAATCCCAAACTAAACTGCTCTCACCATGGGAAATGCAGGCTTACAGGGATAGTGTAGGTGGGGTGGGTCTGAGTGGGATGCTCTTCAGAGGTCAGTGTAAACTTGATGGGCTGAATGGCTTCTTTGCACACTGTAGGAATTCTATGATTCTATGAATCACTAACATCAATAAAGTGGCCTCATTCTAGTGGTTCAACTATTGCCGAGCACGGAGTCTTATGTGCACGATGTACAAGTGTTGGTCTAGTATATATACACAGAACCTTGATTAAACCTCACTTGTTCTGTAACCTAGTGTACCCAGACTTAGACCACATCCTGGAGATCAACAACTTTCTGCACTTAGGTTACCTCCCAGCTTAACGTGGTTGTGGGTTCACAGCTTATCGACTGCCGCACATCCCTCACAACATTCAGGTAGTCCTGGATTTCTGTGAGATTCTGCAGAAACATGTCAGAAAATCAAACAATGATCACTTTACATCATTTTCGATCAATAGCAACAGATACGGTGGGCGGCACGGTGGCACAGTGGTTAGCACTGCTGCCTCACAGCGCCAGAGACCCGGGTTCAATTCCCGACTCAGGTGACTGACTGTGTGGAGTTTGCACATTCTCCCCATGTCTGCGTGGGTTTCCTCCGGGTGCTCCAGTTTCCTCCCACAGTCCAAATATGTGCGGGTCAGGTGAATTGGCCATGCTAAATTGCCCATAGTGTTAGGTTAAAGGGGTAAATGTAGGGGTATGAGTGGGTTGCGCTTCGGCGGGTCGGTGTGGACTTGTTGGGCCGAAGGGCCTGTTTCCACACTGTAAGTAATCTAATCTAATCTAATACAGAGACTGATGAAACTCCTGACGATTAGATTCCATCACTGATATCACTCAAAGGCACACCAGGGCTTCCCCCTCAATGATATCCTGAAGTGGACCATGATTTAATTGTACTTGCAACAATCTTAAGACTGTTATGAAGAAATTATTCAAGGAGCAAGTAAAAAGTAACCATTAATCTCGGGCAAGGACAAAGTAGTGGGAAAAACAGAAACTGCTGCTCTCAATGACAGCTTCAAAGTTCTCTCTATGCCTGAAATTGGATCAATACTTTGCACAAATGAAAACAGAGATTGCTGGAAAAGCTCAGCAGGTCTGGCAGCATCTGTGGAAAGAAACCAGAGTCAACATTTTTGGTCCAGTGAATTGAATTGAATTAGCTTTATTGTCACACGTACTCAAATGGCTACAGTGAAAAGTTCATACATCGCCACTTCCAGCACCATCCTGATGAAGGGCTCTTGGCCTAAACATTGATTCTCCTGCTCTTCAGGTGCTGCCTGACCTGCTGTGCTTTTCCAGCACCACACGTTCCATTAAGGTACCTAGCTACAATCCTTTGGTACAGATTAGAGAAGTGAAGAAAAAAAGTTACATTACAGCAATACCCTTGGTCAGTACTGGATCTGAAACATTAACTCTGATTTCTGCTCATAGGTGCTGTCAGACCTGCTGAACTTTTCCAGCCATTTGTGTTTTTGTTTCTGATTTCCAGCATCCGACGTTCTTTGAGGTTTTATTAAATATTTTTGCACTTGTGCATTTCAAAGAGCTTTTATTAATTTGTTTAAGCAGCTGTCCGGAAAACAATCACACATTCTGAAGCCTCAGACAAACACTACATCGTTCAGTCTTTACAAAACTATGCACAGCTTTAAATTAAAGTAAATTCCAGGACAAAGGGTGGCACGGGCTATTTATTATTGACAGGCGGGAATGACTCACTTAGCTCATCATTACACCGAATGGTTAAATAATTGACAGCACATACCTTCCTGTTTCTCTCTTTGGTGGAGTTTATATCTTCCTGGAGGAATTGCGTACGGATCTGCAATTCCAAATTCTTTAATAAAGCTTCATTTGCATTCTGAGGTGAAGAAGATGACATACAAATGAGATTTCCAAAACTCTCCCTTCTAATGATCAAGCTCTTGTACTGACTGACTGTAGGCTGCAATATCCTCTCTTAGCATGGGGAGAGCACCGTGCTGTCATACTTACAGCCATACTCTACACCAAATAACTAGGCAGGGAAGGATACAACTGGACCCTAATTGGTACAAATTCCGTAAGCATTTATTTAGAGAGATGTATGACACAGGTATTCATTTCCAACATTGACCAGCAGTTCCAGTGGATTAGCTATAGGATATGCAGGGTTCGAGGGATAGGATTGGTGGGTCTGGGTGGAATGTTCTTTGGAGGGTCGGTGTGGACTCAATGGGCTGAATGGTCTGCTTCCATACTATAGGGATTCTGTGATTCTATACAAGTAGTTCCCTGGTTATGAATGGGTCTGTTCATTTACAGGTCAGTTTGTACTATTTGATCAAACAGGGTCTCTGCTAATTCCACTTGAACTTTCTTATCTGTACTTTTTGATCTCTCTCTGTTTCAACTGGTGACTCTGTGACCTTGTTATCACGCAGTCGGGAAAAACCCCAGGATATGTGTCCTGCAATAGTTCAGTTGCCTGGCTTTTCAACCACAGTAGGCAGCACTCCCTCCTGTGAACCAGCTATGTAGGACAGTATAAAGTAGCTATTCATGCGTCAGACCTTTAACATTACACCCCTGTTTGTGTTCTCCTTCATAAATACAGGCCAGTCTGCTATAATGCGCATTGTGTTACTGCAAATCTGCTATAACACGACTCACGAATTGGGGACACTGTTTCTAAAGGACACATTTTTAAAGAGTCTATTGGTTATAACTCGATTCTGGCCCCATTAGTTTAAATGGTGCTGCTATTATGCCTATTCATGTACCCAATAGATGTCTTTTAACTGTTGTAATTGTACCAGCCTCCACCACTTCCTCTGGCAGCTCATTCCATACACACACCACCCTCTGCATGAAAAAGTTGCCCCATAGGTTGCTTTTAAATCTGTCCCCTCTCAATTTAAACCTATGCGCTCTAGTTTTGGACTCCCCTACCCATGGAAAAGACTTTGTCTACTCACCCTATTCATGCCCCTCATGATTTTATAAATTTCTACAAGGTTACCCCTCAGCCTCTGATGCTCCAGGGAAAAGCCTATTCAGTCTCTCCAGTTTACGCCACTACTTCAATGAAATTAAAACCTTATTTAATATACAATTAACAACTACACAGGGTATGAGCACCATGAAGACATTTGGTGCTAATACAACTGACTGTTTCATGACCTGTCCTGACCTCCTTCCTACCCCAATGATGTTAGTTGCACCCATCTATTCCTAGCCCACCAAACAATCAACACTGGCTCACTCCAGCTACCCAATATTCTTCCCAACTCACCACTGCACCATGTCCTACACTCACTCACTGACACATCAGTGGAGTCATCTTCTCATCTCCTGAGCCCCAGTCAGTACTGCACCTTGTTTGGGAAGTATCTGATTTACACACCTTCACTCACACACCCTCTGGAGAATAGCAGGGAGGTGGTGGGAAGATCCACAAGCTGACCAACCTGCTGAACTGCATTATGGACACTTCTGCCATAAGACAGAATTCCTGATGGACCCATAAACTCAGAACACCTAGCCCAGAAATACTATCTATTGCTTTGTAAGAGGTCCACAGTGGCACCAGCAAAGGTGGGAAGGGTGATCTACTCACTTCCCTTCAGCTTAATCTTAGATAAGTTACACTTGCAGGCCCAGGGCATTATGAGATATGGAATCGAGGTGGGTGATTAGAGATGCCATATACATAAACCATAATTTCACTGAGTATCTGAATGAGTTCAAGGGGCTGAATGGTTTCCACCTGTGAGTGGAATAGTGGCTCAGTGGTTAGCACTGCTGCCTCTTGGCACTAGGAACCCAGGTTCAATTCCATCCTTGGGCAGCTGGCTGTGTAGCGTTTGCATATTCTCCCTGTATCTGCATGGGTTTCCTCCCATAGTCCAAAGATGTACAGTTTAGGGTGGATTGACCATGGTAAATTGCCCCACAGTCTCCAGGGATGTGCAAGCTAGGTGGTTTAGCAATGGGGAATGCAAGGCCAGCGGGGAGGAATCAGGCCGCTTTGTGGAGGGTCAGTGTGGACTTGAAGGGCCGAATTGCCTGCTTTTACGCTGTAGGGATTCTATGATAAGACTTTGGAAATGGATGAACTTAGTGTTCACTTTGGAAAATTTAAGATTTGAAATGTCATTCACAGTTAACGAAAGCAACACGTGATATTCCTAAGACCTCAAGTTGAGGACATGAGATAAAAGAGAGACATGATGACAAGGAAACCAAAGTGAAGCCTTAGGACTTTTGTTTATTTCATTCTTACACCACCCAAGAATTGTGACTTCAATTAAGTTAACTGTTTGTATCTGGGTTTTGTTCGTACATTGATATTAACATTTGTTTCAAGTACAAAGCCCAATTTTAAATCATTCAAAACCCATTCATTTATGGAGTAGTAAAACTGGGGGCTGAGCAAATTTGGGAATGTGTTGTTGCGAGGTATTCGATAATCAATGGTGTTGGCCGGACATCTAAAGAGCCACTACACGACCACAAGCCTCAATCTTTTGACCAGTTCTCCCCTGGGATGCTGTGCAATTGATAAGCACTTGAAATGTCATTACAGTCAAGGCTATGGGCCAAGTGTGGGAAGTGGGATTAGCGTGGATAGTTCTGGGTGGACTTGATGGGCCGAAGGGTCTTTTCTGTACTGTGTGACTCTATGACAATGACTGTGAATAGTCAATGGTAAGCATCTCACCTTATTCAGGTTTTCAAAGGTGTCCTGAAGTTGTTGGTTGTTCTCATATTCTGTTCTATGGGTGAAAGCAAGACAAGCAAAATGAATAGACAATAGACAATAGGTGCAGGAGTAGGCCATCTGACCCTTCGAGCCAGCACCACCATTCATTATGATCATGGCTGATCATCCACAATCAGTATCCTGCTCCTGCCATCCCCATAACCTTTGATTCCACTATCTTTAAAAGCTCTCTTTCTTGAAAGTATCCAGAGACTTGGCCTCCACTGCCTTCTGGGGCAGAGCAGTCCATATATCCACCACTCTCTGGGTGAAGAAGTTTCTCCTCAACTCTGTTCTAAATGGCCTACCCCTTATTTTTAAACTATGTCCTCTGGTTCGGGACTCACCCATCAGCGGAAACGTGCTTCCTGCGTCCAGAGTGTCCAATCCTTTAATAATCTAATACTCTCAATCAGATCCCCTCTCAGCCTTCAAAACTCAGGTGTATACAAGCCCAGCCGCTCCAATCTTTCAACATACGATAGTCCCACCATTCCGGGAATTGACCTTGTGAACCTACGCTGCACTCCCTCAATAACCAGAATGTCCTTCCTCTAATTTGGAGACCAGAACTGCACACAATACTCCAGGTGCGGAGAAATTTATTTCTACTCATAAAAACTGAAAGAACCGTGGATGCTGGAAATCAGAAACACAAACAGAAACTGCTGGAAAAGCTCAGCAGGTCTGGCAGTGGGGAGAAATCAGAGTTAACGTTTCGGGCACAGTGACCCTTCCTCAGAACTTTCCCAGCAATTTCTGATGTTATTTTCTAAGCCTTTTCCAAAGTTGCCCGGTCAAAACCAAGGTCCAGCAATAATACACAAACATAAGTAAAAATCAGCATCACTTAAGGTCATTCCGCACTCCCTTACCAGACTGATTTCCACAAATGTTATTTTGATTCACTTGCAGGTTGTGGGTATCACTGGTCAGGCCAATATTTATCATTTATTGCCTAATTGCCCCTTGAGAAAGTGGTGTTGAGCTGTCTCCTTGAACCACTGCCGACCACGCGGTACAGGAACACCTAAAATATTGTTGGGAAGGGAATTCCAGGATTTTGACCCAGTGGTAGTGAAGGAATGGCGATATATTCCCAAGTCAGGGTGATGAGTGGCCTGGAGGGGAACTTGCAGAGGGTGGTGTTCCCATGCATCCGCTGTCCTTGTTCTTCTGGATGGTAGCGGCCATGGGTTTGGAAGGTGCTGCCTGAGGATCTTTGATGAGCTTCTCTTTCATCTCCTCCTCAAGTGGTGTTCTTTTAGTGCATCATTCTTTTTGGTTTTATGTGATCGGGGCCATTTACTGGTAAAAGCAACATAAATGGCAGCTTGTGCTGAGAAAGAGGTTACTGTATCAGGAAGGACTGAATAAACTGAGGCTTCTTTCTCTCAAAAAGAACCCTGAGGATTGACATGTTCTTAGGACTGTGAAAGGTTCCGAGAGTAGTTGACATAGAGCCACTTTCAGTTTAGACCAGAACTTGTTGCAAAAAGTACAGAAAGTCAGTGAGAACTCCAGTAAGGAAAGGGAGCTTGTGTGGCTTAATTACAACATGGAGTAGTTGGACCGAATGGCCTGTTTTTGTGCTGGAAATTCTACATGTGTAAGATTGCAGGTAAGCTGGCATAGAGCCATTTGCACTTTAGTCCAGAACTTGTTGCAAAAGGTACGGAAAATCAAGGAAGGGAGCTTGTGTGGCTCAATGCAGCATGGAGTAGTTGGGCCGAATGGCCTGTTTCTGTGTTGGGAAGAATGCGGGTACATTCTGCTGGTTGTACTGAGGCAGCACGATGTAGTGATGCTGCTACAGTGCAATTGGCATTTTTCCAGAAGGAACAACAATTATCAAAACAGAAGCTATATGCTCAGTATTCTGTATCCGGGAAGATGAGAGACTAGATCTTATGTGGATCTATAAACACTGCTTTAAACAGACAGGAAGTTAAACCAAAAAATAGTGAGGGATTGCATTTGAGAAAGTGACTGAAATATTTTATCTGCAACCAAATGACAACTCCTTCTGCTCAGACCCCTCCTACTTTTCACTGAATCCCAGCATCATTTTGTCCCTTCCTTTTCCTTCTTAGATCTCTCTGCCTCACTTTCTCTTCTGCTTATTAGGATGCATTCTCTTAGGCTCCCTGCTCCAATATCTCCCACGGTGGTTCGGCCTCCTGTTTTGTTTGGTGATGGTCTTGTGAATTACCTTGCCTTGTTTTTGTGTTGGATGTCAAAGGAGCTAAATAAATGCATGTAGTTGCATATTAAGGAGCTATATAAATACACATAGTTGCATGTTAAAGGAGCTATATAAATGCACATAGTTGCATATAAAGGAGCTACGTAAATGCACATAGTTGTATGCTAAAGGAGCTACGTAAATGCACATAGTTATATGTTAAAGGAGTTATATAAATGCACATAGTTGCATGTTATTAATTACTAGATAATGCATGTAGTTGCATGTTAAAGGAAATATATAAATACACATTGTTGCATGTTAAAGGAGCTATATAAATGTATGTAGCTGCATATTAAAGGAGCTATATAAATGCACATTGTTGCATGTTAAAGGAGCTTCATAAATGCTGGTAGTTTTGTTAGCTGTCCTTCCCCATCGAGAGGGCACTGTGATGATCCACTCTGTTGATTATAAGTTGCTCTTGATCTCTGTATCCATGCTGCGATATTGGATAGAGTCTACCCCCAGGATGGCATTCACACTTACAGCTGACATCAAACCATCTGGGAGCTAATGGTAATTACACCATTAGGCTCATAATCCAGAGGCCAGGGCTAATTCTCACCCAGCAACCAGGCAGAATTAAGACTCATTTAATAAAGTCCAGAATTGAAAGCTGGTCATCAATTGTTGTATAAACCCATTCAGTTCACTACTGCCCTTTAGGGAAGGAAATCTGGCGTCCTTACCCGGTCTGGCCTACATGTGACTCCAGACCCACAGCAACAGGGTTGACTCCTAACTGCCCTCCGAAGTGGCCAAGCGAGCCTCTCGAGGGCAATTAGGGATGGATGACAAATACTGGCCTGCTCAGTGACACCCACATCTCCTGAGGAGCAAGGAGCAAGTGAAAGTGATACATCGAGGACCCCTGGTGGTGGACCATAGCTGAAGCTCATCTGTCCTGGCCAAGTTGTTTATTTCTGATCTCACTGTCCTTTATAACATTTCCGATTAACCGCCTGTTAATGGTTACACTAGTTTAACCGATGGAATTAAAAGGATAACATGAAATTGTAGCAGTTGCTAAGGAGACAATGTCTTTCAGCCGTGAACAATTCCCAGTCATCGGGGATTCAATTGAAATTACATCGGAATCACAATCTCTGCCTTTAATTACACCAGCATCCCCTCTTAAACCCCACAATGGATCCTGGCCCAGAGAATTGCTGGAGAAACTCAGCAGGTCTGGCAGCATCTGTGGAGAGAGAATGAGTAAGGAACGGGTTTAGGGTCTGGTGTGGGGAGGTGTTGGTGAGTGCATGGGGGGCTGGGGTTTTGGGATGTTGGGGATAGGGCAAGGTGTTGGTAGTTGGGTAATGGGGTGGGGTTTTGGGGTGT
>NC_057718.1:101884196-101926130 GCF_004010195.1 Chiloscyllium plagiosum | reverse complement strand
GTGGGTTTTGGGGTGTGGGGGATGGGGGTTGGGAGTGGGGTTGGGAGAGTGACACAATTTCCAGCCGTGCTGGCTGTGCGGAGGTCAGTATTTAAATCACCGGCCATCTCTAAACCAAGATGGAGTGTGAAAGCTGGTGGCTGCAGATTGGACCCAACAGGGAATTTGGGGAATCTTTGGAATTGCCCGAGTAAGGAAGGGCCTGTGCCCGAAACGTCGAATCTCCTGTTCCCTGGATGCTGCCTGACCTGCTGTGCTGTTCCAGCAATAAAGTTTCAACATTGCCCGAGTACTGACTTAGATCGAGGTCATGGTTGGGAGAGGTCCGCTTCCTTTGCCATGATTAAAAGTAGGCACAAAGGACAAGGGGCATAAACTCCTGACTATCAAAAAGCATATTGGATGATTATTTGGATGGAAACGCTATGCAGGGAAACAGGGCAATGGCAGGAGATTGGCACAAGGGAACAGAACTGGCATTGCCATGATTGGCTGAATGGCCACCTTTTGTGCAACAACAGTTCTGTAATTCATTGGATCTGTCATCCAGATAGATGTATTGTCAATATGTCAGAAACACCCGCCAAAGGCAGCAGTCAAAGCATTTAAAAGTCATGCACTTTAAACCTTTGAAAACACTGGAGTAGGCCAACACAGTGGCTTAGTGGTTAGCACTGCTGCCTCACAGCGCCAGTGACCTGAGTTCAATTCCACCCTCTGGCAACTGTCTGTGTTGGGTTTGTGCATTCTGTGTGCTCTGGTTTCTTCCCACAGTCCAAGGATGTACAGGTTAGGTGGATTGGCCAGGCTAAGTTGCTCACAGTGTCCAGGGATGTACAGGATAGGTGGGTTAGCCATGGGAAATGCAGGGTTACAGGGATAGGGTGGATCTGGGTGGGATGCTCTTCAAAGGGTCATAATTGGCTGAATGGCCTCCTTTCACACTGTAGGGATTCTATGGTTCAATTCTAAACATGATTGCTTGTTGCTTCACTCAGTGTATTGTGAAGCATTCCTGGATTTGTGTAGTATGGCTGATTTCACAACCATGCATTGTCACAATCAGTTGCCTTCCATCTCCCAGATTAGCCAGCAGCAATTGGATTCAGACTTTGTGATATGGGGCTATAAATTATAAGGCTTGCTGTAGGTGAATGAAACGATTGTTGTTGTGAGGTTTTCTCTTGTTGGAGGGGTGGAAATGCAAACATAGGTTTTTATAGAAGAGTGATTTTTTTTCTCAATACCATAATGTCTGCAACATACACACAGAACTTTACTTTAAGGTGCTTAAGTCTTGCCCATCTTTGCTAGGGTCCTGAGATCTACTCATGGTGGAGTCTGGGTGAGTTGGCTGTTAGATATAAGGGCAAAGGATGGTGGGTGGAGGGCATGAGCTGGTGTGAATGAAGACTAAAGTGGTATGTGGGCAACATAGGATGATGGAGGTGGGTAAAGGGGCATGGCTTGATATAGGGGAGAGTGACAGCACAGAAGGTGGGTGGAGACGATGCATTGTCGAGGGTGAAGTATGGTGACCTTTCATATTTTATTCCTAAACGTTGATGTAGCGCCGGGTTTGGGACCAGCCATTTCCCTGCAGCTCACCATCAACTAGATTGAGGTCTAGGGGGGACCTTCCTGGCCCTTACCCAAGGGGTGAAACTCTGCCTCGGGGGGAGATACACAACTGGGAAAGAGGCAGAGGAAAGACAGAGGAGGAATGTGAATGAGTAGGATCAGACGGTGAGAGAGGGAGGGATATCCAGTGGCAAGAAAGGAAATCATTTCAAATTGTTCGTGGGACCAACAAGCTCAAAGCTGAGTGGCACTGTCAGGGTTCCAATGCTATTTGACTGCTGGAGGCTTCACCCTTAAATTAAAGCCACTCCCACCACGATGCCCATATGATCTGACTAGAAAATGGGTGCACGTCCATCCGATTTCAGGTGCCTGCCTTCTGTCTGTGCTGTTAATTCCTTCTAATTAAATCATTCCATTATTGTACAAGGTTCACAATTAGTGAGAATCACACTTCTGAGCAACGTTACAGGTTATGAAATAAAAGGACAGTCACAATGTGGAAACCAAACTGATCACAGTCGGAAGCAGAGAGTCACGGGCAATGGGTATGTTTGGGACCGCAGGAAGGTTTGTTGTGTGGTTGCTGGAGGGGGTTTGGGTATCGGGACCCGTGCTTTTCCTGATTCACATTAATGACCTGGATCTTGCTGTGCAGGGGACAGCTTCACATTCTGCAGATGACACGAAGCTTGGAAGAATTGTGAACTGTGAGGGGGACAGTGTGGAACTCCGCAGGGATTTTGACAGGTCGAGGGAGTGGGCGGATGGGAGGTAAATCAGATTGCGTGGGGAGAAGTGTAAGGTGATGCGTTTTGATCAGAAAAACATTGAAAGGCAAAATAACATGGGGCAACGATTCTAAAGGGGGTGCAGGAGCAGAGGAAGCTGGAGGTGTATGGATACAGATCACTGAAGGGCAGCAGGAGAGAACAGTTAAGAAAGCACTCACTGTCCTCAGCTTTATTAATAGGGGGCATAGGGTACAAGTGCAAGGAGGTGATGCTGAACTTGTGCAAGGTCATGGTTAGACCTCAGCTGGATTATTGTGGATGGTTGTGGGCACCACACTATAGGGGAGATGTCAATGTATTGGAGAGAGTGCAGAGCGATTTACATGAAAGCTTCCAGGAATGAGAAACTTCAGTGACGGAGGGAGATTGAGGAAGTTGGGACGGTTCTTCCTGGACACGAGAAGGCTGAGAGGAGATGAGATAGAGGTTTTCAAAATCATAAGGGGGCTGGACGGAGTCGATGGGAGAAACTGTTCCCATTTGTAAAAGGAACAAGAAAAAGTGGAAGTAGATTTAAAGGGATTGGGGTTAGGGTGATATGAGAAAAATCTTTTTCACCCAGAGACTAGGAACGCATTGCCCGGAAAAGTGATGGAGGCCGGTTGAATTGAGACATTCAAGAAGGGCATTGGATGACTATTCGGATAGAAATAGCATACAGGGATATGGGGCAAAGGGAGGAGATTGGCAAGAGGGGATAGAACAGGTGCAGGCAGTGTGGGCTGAACGGCCTCCTTCTGCTCTGTAACAATTCCCTGATTCTAAGAATAACTTTGAAGGTCTTACTCACTGCTCAGTACATTCACCGCTGAGGGAGACAGTGGCCAACAGGTAAAGTAGCAGTGTGAGTGAGTGAAGGACAGAAAGACACCTTACTTGGTGTGGAATCGCTCCAAGACTTGCTGCATTTCCTTTAGCTCCTTCTCTAGGACATTCAGGTCCCTGAGCAGCTGCCACAGGCTCTGCTGCTGCTGCCCGATCTGTTCAGTGAAGACTCCCTCCAGAGTTGAAAGCTCCTCGATCTGCTGCAGGCTCTCCAGCTGTTTCTCCAGCGTGACACTGCTCCTCTCCAGGGCCCGGGCACGCAGCATGTAGCGTTGAAACTGCTCTGTAAACCTCTGGAAATTCCCCAGCTCCTCACTCCCCTCGCTCTCTCTCCCCAGTCCATGCAGGGAGCACATTCCAGACATCCCAGCACTGTGACAGGGAAACGGCTTTCTCAGTAAACTCCCTTGGAAAAACTTAGAATGCTTCACATCACAGGAGAGAGAATTGCGTACCTCCCCTAGACTAGGTAATCTACCCAAGACTGGGTAACCTCCCCTAGACTGGGTAATCTCCTCTAGACTGGGTAACCTCCCTTAGACTGGGTAACCTCCCCGAGACTGGGAAACCTCCCTGAGGGTGACTTTCCCTAGACTGGGTGACCTCTCCTAGACTGACTAATCTTCCCGAGACTGGGTAATCTCCCCTAGAGCAGACAGTGTGCCCTAGACTGGGCTGCATATCCCTACTGCACAGCACCCCTCACAGTATATGAAGGGCTGGAAAATACCTTCCAATGAGAATAAATTGAGTTCAGAACAACACAGAATTCCATACAATGTCCATTTGCTTGTTATTGTCCTCACTTCGAGCATTTTACAGTGACATTGTCAGTGCATTAATTCTGCCTGGTCAGGCCCTTTGACAATCAGTGATGCTCCATAATGATTTGTGTAGAATATTCCAGGGCACACACACAGAGTCAGCTCAAACGGCTCAAACTTGCAAACGGCGCTTAATCTGTTTGTTTTCAACACAGTTGCTGACACAGCACCTCGTGCTGACATTTCAGAAGCAAATTTCTGTAAACATGGGATCAACTGAATCATTGTCCTGTGCTCTGGGGGAGGAGGCTGGGTGGGTCAACAGGAAACATTCATGTGACAGGATGGTGTCAAAGGGGCTCGGATGAGGGGGAGAACACTGGGAGGGGGGAGATGATCAAAGGCCAAATGGCACGAGACCTTAAGGTGTGGCGTTCCAAGGTCTCTCATTCAGCCTTTTTGCATGTTCCTGATTCCCATTGCTCCACCGTTGGCGTCCATGCTGCACATTCCCAAATTCCCATCGCTCCACTGTTGGTGACTGTGCTGCACATTCCCAAATTCCCATCGCTCCACCGTTGGTGACCGTGCTGCACATTCCCAAATTCACATGGTTCCACCGTTGGTGACCGTGCTGCACATTCCAAAATTCCCATCGCTCCACCGTTGGTGACCGTGCTGCACATTCCCAAATTCCCATTGCTCTACCGTTGGTGACCGTGCTGCACATTCCCAAATTCACATCGCTCCACCGTTGGTGACCGTGCTGCACATTCCCAAATTCCCATTGCTCCACTGTTGGTGACCGTGCTGTACATTCCCAAATTCCATTCGCTCCACCGCTGTTGGCAATGCTGCACATTCCCAAATTCCCATCGCTCCACCGTTGGTGACCATGCTGCACATTCCCAAATTCCCATTGCTCCACCATTGGTGACCGTGCTGCACATTCCCAAATTCCCATCGCTCCACCGTTGGTGACCGTGCTGCACATTCCCAAATTCACATTGCTCCACCCGTTGGTGACCATGCTGTACATTCCCAAATTCCCATTGCTCCACTGTTGGTGACCGTGCTGTACATTCCCAAATTCCCATCGCTCCACTGTTGGTGACCATGCTGTACATTCCCAAATTCCCATTGCTCCACTGTTGGTGACCGTGCTGCACATTCCCAAATTCCCATTGTTCCACCGTTGGTATCCGTGCTGTACATTCCCAAATTCCCATCGCTCCACCGTTGGTGACCATGCTGCACTGTGCCCTGAGCTCTGGATTTCCCTCCTGAATCCTCTGCTACCCCCTTTGTATTGCTCTGGGGGAAGGGTTACTGGTGGTAATATCACTGGGCTGCACATTCCCAAATTCCCATTGCTCCACCGTTGGTGACCATGCTGCACATTCCCAAATTCCCATTGCTCCACCGCTGTTGGCAATGCTGCACATTCCCAAATTCCCATCGCTCCACCGTTGGTGACCATGCTGCACATTCCCAAATTCCCATTGCTCCACCGTTGGTGACCGTGCTACACATTCCCAAATTCCCATTGCTCCACCGTTGGTGACCGTGCTGCACATTCCCAAATTCCCATTGCTCCACCGTTGGTGACCGTGCTGTACATTCCCAAATTCCCATTGCTCCACCGCTGTTGGCAATGCTGCACATTCCCAAATTCCCATTGCTCCACTGTTGGTGACCGTGCTGTACATTCCCAAATTCCATTCGCTCCACTGTTGGTGACCGTGCTGTACATTCCCAAATTCCATTCGCTCCACTGTTGGTGACCATGCTGTACATTCCCAAATTCCCATTGTTCCACCGTTGGTATCCGTGCTGCACATTCCCAAATTCCCATCGCTCTACCGTTGGTGACCATGCTGCACATTCCCAAATTTCCATTGCTCCACTGTTGGTGGCCGTGCTGCACTGTGCCCTGAGCTCTGGATTTCCCTCCTGAATCCTCTGCTACCCCCTTTGTGTTGCTCTGGGGGAAGGGTTACTGGTGGTAATATCACTGGGGGCTGATGGGTTAATGCACGTGGGTTCAAGCCTCATTGAGATACACTTGGAATTAAAGTTCCTGCCGTCCCCCCCACCTCCAAGCCCAGCCCAGCCCAGTCCAGTCCCTCAGCTTTATGCAGACGGAAGCTGACAGAGGGAAACACTCCCAGGCTGCATTCGTGCAGCTGACCTCATGTGACTGCAAGGCCCCAGGTCAGCCAATCATTACCCTCCAGGGACCCCTTGTTGAGGCTCAGAAATTGTCAAATTGTCGGTCACGTGTGCTGGGGGATTAGCAGCTGCTGATTGAGGACAGAGTGCTGGCACCAACCCTTCCTTCCTCCATCTTTCTGATCAACCCGCTCAGGGATGTTATGACCCCACCTCTGGTGCAGGTGGGACTTGAACCCACCTTTGGCTCAGAGGTGGGGACACTACCACAGGAGTTCTCCGATCCTTCTGCCTGGTAAAGGTGGATGGGGATTCTCCAGTAATGAGTCTTAGCAGCAGGAGGCAGTTTACTGCCCAACAAAAATAGATAGACATTCCAGAGGCCAATGAGACAAAGTCCTTCAGACTCTCAGGGGTCGGGGCAGGGTGGGGGAGCATGTCTGATCCCTGTTCCCTACCTCAGATTGCGTGTATCATCGGATTGGGAGGAGTCTAATACAGACTCCAAACCTTAACCCTTTCAGAAGCAGTACCAAGTCCACAACAGCAGGAAGGAACAGTGTGGGAGTGGGCTGTGGGGGTGAGGGGGGGAGGTGCTAGGTGCTAGTGAAGGCTCTGGAGACGATGACTCTGTTACACCCGGTGGGAGGGGGAGGCTCAGATCCAGCTCCGTGATGGTCATTGCTGTTTCAGGGCTCACGACCCTGAAATTTCAGTCCCCTCCCCCCCGCCCTTGGGGTCCTGGTCCCACAATCTTTGGGAAGCCCTTGTCCAAGCGGATATCAAATGGAACAATTAAAGGCTTTAATTGGCAGCTCAGAAAAGCCTTTCATCCACATCTACACTTTCTGATAGTTTCATTTCTTGGGCGGGAGGGCTCAGTTCTAAAGAAGGGTCTCCAGTCCAGAATCATTCACTTTGTTTTTTTCTCTCTCTCTCTCTCTCTCTCCACAGGTTCTGCCAGACCTGCTCAGTTTCTCCAGCGGTCTCAGTGTTTTCGATTTCTGGCAACCGCAGGATTTTGTTTGTGTTATTTTGTTTTGTTTGATGGGGAAGTTCTCCACCAGATTAAACGAGGGCTAACGAATGCTCACACATTAAAGCTTGAATATCCATGTTCTTGTTATTTATATTTCTAAGTGAGTTGTAAATAATAAAGGAGAGTGAGTGAGAAGGGGAGACAAGATGAAATTACTTCAGTTTTGCTGCCACCTTCAGTTACTCTTTTTAAATCACATTAAAATATTTTTGAAAATGCTGAGGACGTCTTGAATCAGTTTGGAGATGTGGATAAAGCGCCTATCTGACACAAGCCTTAAAAAACATGTTTCCACATCAGAATAGTTACAAACATTCGGGTTAGAAACAGGAGTAGGCTACGTTTGCAGATGATACAAAGATAGGTAGAGGGACAGATAGTACTGAGGTGGCAGGGAGGCTGCAGAAGGATTTGGACAGTTTAGGAGAGTGGGCAAGCAAGTGGCAGATGGAGTACAACGTGGGAAAGTGTGAGGTCGTGCACATTGGAAGGAATAGGCGCCTGGACTATTTTCTAAATGGGGAGAACATTCATAAGTCTGAAGTGCAAAGAGACTTGAGAGTTCTGGTCCAGGATTCTCTCACGGTAAACTTGCAGGTTGACTCAGTACTTAGGAAGGCAAATGCAATGATGGCATTTATTTTGAGAGGACTTGAATATAAAAGTAGGGATATACTTATTATGCTCTATCAGGGCCTGGTCCGACCACACTTGGAGTATTGTGCACAGTTTTGGGCACCATATCTCAGGAAGGATTTACTGTCCTTGGAACATGTTCAGAGGAGGTTAGCGAGAATTGTCCAGGGAATGAAAAGCTTAACATATGAGGAAGGTTTGAGGAGTCTGGGTTTATACACAATGGAGTTTAGAAGGATGACGGGGAATCTATTTGAAACATACAGAATACTGAATGGCCTGGACAGAAGGTGTTGCCATTGGCAGGAGAGACTAAGATCCAAGGGCACAGCCTTAGAGTAAAGGGAAGATCTTTTAGAATGGAGATAAGGAGAAACGTCTTCAGCCAGAGAGTGGTGAATCTGTGATTCATTGCCACAGAAGGCTGTGGAGGCCGGGTCATCGAGTATATTTAAGACTGAGATGGCTAGGTTCTTGAGGATCAAGGGGATCGAGGGTTATGGGGAGAATGGGGTTGAGGAACATATCAGCCACGATTGAATGGCAGAGCAGACTCGATGGACTGAATGGCCTAATTGCTGCTCCTATGTCTTATAGTCAGCCGCTCTGCCCCTTGAGCCATGCTGCATCATTCCATAAGAACATGACTGATTGGATTACTCCACTTTGCCTCCGACCCCTAATCTCACCTCTCACCTCCATTTGCTTACCAAGAATCCCCCCACCTCTGAAAGTGATACAATGCCACCCTCTGCTGGAGTCCGGTCAGTGCTGCAAAGCAGAGGGGAAACCATCAGAGTTTGCCAGGAGGCATGTCATGTGCTTCTCTGTCAGAGAGCTCGTTCATGATAATTTATAAAAGTACATTATGGCCCTGATAATGAAAGTTCATATCGCGGAAAGTGTAAACCAAAGCAGTACAAATTCACTAATACAAAACTCAGTTCTTAGGGCAAAAAAGGGTATGGGGGAGAAAGTGGGTACAGGGGACTGAGTTGGATGATCAGCCATCATCTTATTGAATGGGGCAGCAGACTTGCAGGGCTGAATGGCCTACTACTGCTGCTATTTTGTGTGTTTCAACATTAACAAGTGCAACCTTCTGCCCCTCTTGATTAAACTGACCCCTCCAGACCTTGCACCATCAGCCAATGGCGAAAAACAATATGCAGGAGGTGGCCAATGTTAGAGTAGAGTAGGCCGGCCTCGAGGGGAAATAATTTGAAGCACTTTAACTGATGCACTGTCATCAGTGAACGTGTGAGAGGTGGGAGCACAGGAGAATGTATAGGTCAGTGAGTAAATACAGGTCAATGGACAAATACACGTCGGGGAGGATAATGGAGAGCGAAGAGAGAGGTTTTAAATATCCTAGATATTCCAAGGGTCAGAGTGTGCTCGAAGCAACACAAAGTGAAGGTGAACACTCAGGACCCTGTGAAATCCCAAATGTAGCTGACTCCCTGGTAACATCCTGGGAATTTGGAGATTGGAACATCTCTCCAGTCTTCTGGAACATTTCAAAAGAATCCATTAAAGGTGGAGAAATCGGAGGGTTCCGACTCACTTAAGCCAATAGTTACCCAAGGTTTGACCCCTGTGCAACTGCAATACTGCCCATCCCTGGTCAATCGCTGACCCTTTCACAATGACACTCTCAGAGATGTGCCAATGAGGGTAGAGAGTCTGGCATGTGTCAGATGCCATCATTAATATAGATGGGGGTGTACGGAGACCCTGGGGCTGAGATGTCGGTGCTGGGTGTCGGAAGATGAGGGGAAATGGCCAGTAGCCGCTCAGACTTTCATGCTGGAAATTCTTGATGTGTGGTTTCTCTCCAGTGGAAGGGGGGGGAAGAGAGAGGAGAAAGCTGCAGATTAATGAGGTAACGTCAGGTTGGAAGGAAGGCGATAAGGAGCAGCAGTCCTCCCCGAGCGAGAATCCTGTCTTCACTCTGGGACTGAGTGAAACAGATAAACAAGGAACAGGAGTAAACCACTCAGCCCTTCGCGCCTGCTCCACCATTCAATAAGATCTGATTTTAACCTGAATCTGCCCTCCTCCATATCCCGATAAACTTGGGAATCAAGAATCACTGCCTTAAAAATATTTAAAGATTCTGCATCCACTGCCTTTTGAGGAAGAGAATTCCAAATATTCTCAACCCTCAGAGAGAAAATGTTTCCTTGTGGCTGTTTTCAATGGGTGCCCCTTGCTTTAAAACAGTGACCCCAGTTTTAGATTCTCCCACAGGTGGAAATATCATTTCCACATCCACCCCAGCAAGTCTGGTATGTTTCAATAAAGTCACCTCTAACTCTTCGAAACTGCGAAGATCTAACCTTCTAACATTTCCCCATAAGGCAATCCTTATGAATCGTGAGGAAAATGTGAATTGTTGTTCCCAATGTTGAGATAAGTTTCACTTGACTTCTCAAGTGACTCTGCCAGATTTCTCACCATTATTGAGACCCTGGGATGTTTATACTTTCAGAGTTAAGCAAGTCTCTAATAAGCAACAACTTGCTCTATTAATGTTTGGGAATGTAGTGAGTGACATCCAATACTTGAGGTAATTGTTTTTGTTTGCATCTTCTGCAATCTCAGTTTTCAATAATAGGACGTAATATACTCCTATAACTTTTTATGAATGAAGTATACTTCAGAGAAACAAAGACGTACGAATTCGCTCCCCTCCTGTCTCCTGTCTGATGATGCTTGTGCAGTACTGTCCATCTTCCAGCAGAGGGTGGCATTGTATCACTGCCATCAGAAAGCAGACAAACAGGTTTCAGTAGTTATGGGAGACCCGCACCAATCAACCAAACCGCCCCGTGGCCCAACATTTCAACTCCCCCTCCCACTCTGCCGAGGACATGGAGGTCCTGGGCCTCCTTCACCGCCGCTCCCTCACCACCAGATGCCTGGAGGAAGAACGCCTCACCAGCAACACATTTCCATCTCTGATCTCCAGCATCTGCAGACCTCACTTTCTACTCTATCCCCACCCCCACCCTACTCGAGCTTATCTCTCCACGCTTCAGGCTCTCTGCCTTTATACCTGTTGGACTATAACCTGGTGTTGTGTGATTTTTAACTTTGTACACACCAGTCCAACAACGGCACCTCCAAGTCAGGTTTCAGTCGGAGATGCTTTGATCATTTTTTATAATTAACTCATTTGCCTGAAGACAAATATCATTAAAGGTCAAAGAGGAAGGGAAATAAAAGACTGCTGATTATTTCTTGATCCTTGCATCATGTGTTGGTGCAACTAACAGCAAACTCCTTGCATAGTTACAATTGTTGCCTGTTAAGTAGGGACAATGGATAGTGGTTAATGATTAATGCGATCAGACGGGGGGGGGGGGGGGGGTCAGTTAGTTTTCAGAGTGGCGCCAGCAGCGAGGGTTCAATTCCCACACCAGATACGGTTGCTATGAAGGATTCTCGTTCTCAACCTCTCCTGAGACATGGTGACCCTCAGTTTCATAGAATCCCTACAGTGTGGAATCAGGCCATTCGGCCCATCAAGTCCACAACGACCCTCCAAAGCACATCTCACCCAGATCCAACCCCTCTACCCCATCCCTGTAATCTTGCACTTCCCAAAGCTAGTCCACCTAAGCTTTGGACTGTGGGAGGAAACCGGAGCACCCGGAGGAAATCCATGCACACACGGGGAGAATGTGTAATCTCTAGACAGACAGTTGTCCAAGGGTGGAATCGAACCCGGGTCCCTGGTGCTGTGAGCAGCAGTGGTCTCTCTAATGAGGGAGTGATGCTATGGTGACTTTATCTAATGCTTTATACAACAGCCTTCTATTTCTTAAAACCTGCTATCCTGATGCTGTTAACCACACACAAATCACAGAACAAACATGAATGAATGAATCAAATTAAAATGCTTTAATATTGCTTGTATGTATCTTTCAAGAGCTGTAGAGTGTATGGTTACTGGTACACTATGGATAACCCATGGTTCATATACACACTGAAGCTGAACATAACATCTAAACATTGAAGGTGGAGGGACAGCGCTTGAGAGAGCGGTTAATAAAGTATAGAGTGCTCTCAGCTTTATTAACAGGGGCATAGGGTACAAGAGCAAGGAGTGATGTTGAACTTGTACAAGACATTTGTTAGACCTCAGCTGGAGTACAGTGTACAGTTGTGGGCTTGACATTATCAGAAAGAAGTAAATACATTGGAGAGAGGGAGCAGAAGTGATTCACAAGAATGGTTCCTGGGATGAGGAACTTCAGCAGTGAGGGTAGACTGAAGAATTTGGGACTGTTCTCCTTGGACAGGAGAAGACTGGGAGGAGAATTGGCAGAGGTTTTCAAACTCATGAATGGATTAGATAGAGCAGACAGGGAGAAGCTGTTCCCCAATCATAAAAGAAACAAGAATGAGCAGGACATAAAAGTGATTTGAAGCGATGAAGCAAAAATGAAGTGAGAAAAGGCATTTTCACCCAGCGAGTGGTTAGGGTGTGGACTACACTGCCTGGAAATGTGGTGGAGGCAGGTTCAATTTAGGCATTCAAGAGGGACATTGGATGGTTATTTAGATAGAAGTGTGGTGCAAGGATATGGGGAAAAGGCAGGAGATTGTTACTAGATAATCCAGTGACTGGTTAATAGTGTTAGTACAGGCACAATGGCTCGAATGGCCTCTTTTAGCGATACAGCAATTCTGTGGTGAGTGTCCTTGGAGAATTAATCAATCAGTTGCTCCTAAACAGTAGAATTCATATTAAATAGAGCAATTAAAGTTTTATAGCCAGCTATCTCCCATCAATGAAAAATAAATGGACTTTCCAAACAAATCTAACAACAGAAAGGTACAAAACAGGTGACTTAGATCAGATTTCCACTTGCAGTACATGGAATGGGACAGAACTTCCATTAAAGCTCCCGGCAACAGGGAACACAAATGATCTTCTCATTGACGTCGTAATTAGCTCCACATTTTTCTTTGATGACACTGTTTATTGAGCTGGTCGTTAACATCAGTCACAGTAGAAGTCAATAGCCTGAGGGGAAATTTGAAACAAAATGGGAAGAGCAGATTCTAAAACCAATTAATCACCACTTCCTTAAACTCTGTCATTTAGAAACATCCGTCAGTCATTAAGAACATATTGAAAGGGTGAGTTAAACCATTTCCCTCATCAGGCAGTATAACTTGACCATGCTCTGTTCTGAAGAAGTTTCACCAAACTCAAAACATTAACTCAGTTTCTCTCTCTCCACAGATGGTGCGAGGCCTGCTGAGTTTCTCCAGCACTTTGAGTTTGTTTCAGATTTCCAGCATCAACAATATTGTCCTTTTATTGTAAGTTTATTGTGATCAGATTCGAGAAGAACATAAGCACTGGGAGCAGGAGGAGACCATTCAGCCCTTCAAATCTGCACTGCTGCTGGATATGATCATGGCTGATCTCATCATAGCCTCAACCCCACTTTCCTGCCCACTCCCCGGAATCCTTCAATGGACGGCATGGTGACTCGGGGGTTAGCACTGCTGTTTTACAACGCCAGGGACCCAGGTTCGATTCCAGCCTCGGCTGACTGTCTGCATGGAGTTTGCACATTCTCCCCGTGTCTGCTTGGGTTTCCTCCAAGTGCTCTGGTTTCCTCCAACAGTCCAAAGATGTGCAGGTCAGGGTGGATTGGCCAGGCTACATTGTCCATAGTGTTCAGGGATGTGTATGTTAGGTGCATTAGTCAGGGATAAATGTACGGGGAATGGGTCTGGGTGGGTTACTCTTTGGAGTGTCATTGTGGACTTGTTGGGCCGAAGGGCCTGTTTCTACACTGTAGAGATTCTCTGAACCTACTGTTAATTAAAACCTGTCTGTCTGCTCCTTTAATTTATTTAGTGTTACAACGTCCATAAGGCTTTTCCTACCAGGACAACACATGGAAGACAACTTTCCAGTAATGATAAAGTTAACAGAGCTATTAACTTGAAGAGTTCATGAATAGATGAGCAAGAAGTGGGGCCCTGCGTGTTTTCACGCATGTCGTGTACATAGAACATACAACACACTTTGTACAGGCTCATTCACTGGTATTTATGACTACGTTGATAAGAGTATTGTTGCTAATGCACACAGTCTCTGATGTCCATCTGGGCAGCTTTAATATGAGACAGTGTCTCTCCCCAGTTCTTGTCTCTGCTACAAAGGGGGACCACCTCTCATCCCCCCTGTCCAATTCTCTTTGATATGTTTCAATGAAATCACCGCTCATTCTTTAAAGCAGCAGTGAGCATTGGCACGACCTTTGCTCGTGAGTTAATGGGCTAGTGGCCAGGATCTCGGTTTAACAGCAGGATTTTAAGGATGGTAGAGAGGAGGAGGAGAGGGAACACCAGGCCCCAAGCCAACAGTCAAAGGCACACCTCCTCATGGTACAGGTGGGGAGATTGGAGGAGTGTCCACAGTTCAGAGGGTATTGTGTGTGTGTGATTGTGTGTGTGTGTGTGTGTGTGTGTGTGTGATTGTGTGTGTGATTGTGTGTGTGATTGTGTGTGTGTGATTGTGTGTGTGTGTGTGTGTGTGTGATTGTGTGTGTGTGTGTGTGTGTGTGTGTGTGTGTGTGTGTGTGAGACACTCAACCCAGATGCCTGTTGTTATAACTAACCCTGAGCATAGATTCATGGGGGTCTACAGCACAGTAAAATACCCCTCAGCCCATCATGTGATGCTAGTTAAAGACAACCATATAATCCTTATCGCGTGGAGGCAGGCCATTCGGCCCACCCTGACCCTCCTACCCTATATCTGCATTTCCCATGGCTAATCCACCTAGCCTGCATAACGCAGGACACTATGGGACAATTTAACATGGCCAATCCACCCTAACCTGCACATCTTTGGAGTGTGGGAGGAAACTAGAGCAAAACCAAGGAGAACGTGAAAACTCTATGCAGACAGACTTCCAAGGGTAGAATCAAACCCAGGACACTGGTGCTGCAAGGCAGCAGTGCTAACCACTGAGCCACCATGCCACTCTAACTATTCAATCCCATGTTCCACCTCTTGGCCTAAAGCCTTTTATGTCTCGGTACTGCAACGTCTAAATGCATCAAAATACTTAGTAAAATTGATGGGGGTTTCTGCCTCTCCCACCCTGACAGGCAATGAATTCCTGTGACAATTTCCAGAGCGGGTCCAGTCATCACCACCCCGCCCCCTTCCAAAATCCCCACCCCCACCCCGAGACTGATCCGATTTTGATGAGCCTCCAAGCAGGATCCACCGGGAAAGGGTCCTCCTCCAATTTCCAGCTCCTCCATCACCCCCTCCCTTCTCCGAGGCTGGTTTCCACCATCAAGAACCCTCGGGAATCTGGTGGGGGCTCAACCGGAAGGATCGATAATGGGGGGAGTTAGATTTAAGGGGCAGGGGGTTTCGAGGGAGCGTGAGGAGAAACCTTTTCACCCGTTGAGTGGTGGGAATCTGGAACTGACTGCCTGTGAGGTTCAGGCAGAAAGCCTGAGAACATTTAGAAAGTATTTAGATGCGCACTTGGGATGCCCAAGATAAACAAGGCTATGATCCAAGTGCTGGAGAATGGGATTTGAATAGTTTTTTTTTGCTGACACAGACTCAGGGACAGTCTGTGCTGTAGACCTCAATGACTTACAACCCATCAGAACTGATCAACTCTCTCAGCTCCAGAAGCAGGGGTGTGCTTTACAAAGGGAAAAGTCATAGATAAAATTAAGCTGGACTTACTTAACTATTTACAACTAACATAAGAGTTTAACAGGATCAGGCCCAGGAGAGAGGCTAGGGAAGGGTGAGAGGAGAGTATTCAGGGAGAGAAGACAGCAAAGAGAGAAAGACACATTCTTAATGCAGTTGGAAAGTGGCTAAAAGATTAATTCTGACTCTGTGGATGCTTCTGAAAGACTCAGTCAAATACTCACGGTGGTGGGAAGTCGCACTGTTGTGTTCTGGAACACATACTGCTCATCGATTATAGTGCTGGGGAAATAACCGACAACACCCATCTCATCGACAGGCTCCTCGCTGTAAATCTGTCAAGGGAGAGTCAAAATGTGAACATGCAGTAGACAAATACATGGCAAAGAGGTGGTTAGTGATTTTCAGAATGATTGCTTTCTGCGTAAAATGCACGGACTTACACTTCCTGACCAGAATTCGCCTCCTTTACGTTCCCGAACCAGCTTGGAATAGATGTAGATCAGCTGTCCCTCCTTCAGGTTGAGAAACCTGCAGTCGGGTGCAATGTAGTCATCAACTACACGGCCAGTTGAGATCGCATCTGAAAGACAAAACATACATTCCACTTCAACTCCCCCAAAGCACCGAAAAAAAGATTTATTTTCCAGGTCACTCAAAATCAATGTGATGACAATGTGAGAAACTTTGCCCTGATTTATCCTCCATGTCAGCAAACACAGTCAGTCACTGTGTAGGTATAAATATGTGCTGCGTTACCATCACAGACACACTGGAGGTATTACTTAAATGGTGAAAAATTGCAGCATGCTGCTGTGCAGAGTTACCTGGGCGCCCTTGTGCATGAACCATAGAGTCATAGACAGAGATGTACAGCATGGAAACAGACCCCTTGGTCCAACTCATCCATGCTGAACAGATAACCCAACCAAATCTAGCCCCATTTGCCAACACTTGGCCCATATTCCTCCAAACCCTTCCTATTCATATACCCATCCAGATGCCGTTTAAATGTTGCAATCGTACTAGCCTCCACCACGTCGTCTGGTAGCTCAATCTATACACACACCACCATCTGTGTGAAAAAGTTGCCCCTTGGGTCCCTTTTATATCTTTCCCCTCTCACCCTAAATCTGTGCCCTCTAATTCTGGACTCCCCCACCTCAGGAAAGAGACTTTGTCTATTTATTTACACAACACCAGGTTATAGTCCAACGGGTTTAATTGGAAGCACACTAGCTTTCGGAGCGACGCTCCTTCATCAGGTGATAGTGTAGCGTCGCTCTGAAAGCTAGTGTGCTTCAAATTAAACCTGTTGGACTATAACCTGGTGTTGTGTGATTTTTAACTTTGTACACTCCAGTCCAACAGCGGCATCTCCAAATCTTGTCTATTTATTCTATCCATATCCCTCATGATTTCATAAACCTCTACAATAACACCCTAAATAACACCCCTCAGCCTCCGACGTTCCAGGGAAAACAGCCCCAGATTCTTCAGCCCCTCCCTGTAGCTCAAATCCTCCAACCTTGGCAACATCCTTGTAAATCTTTTCTAAATCCTTTCAAGTTTCACAACATCCTTCCGATAGGAAGGAAACCAGAATTGCACGCAATATTCCAACAGTGGCCTAACCAGTGTCCTGTTCAGCCGCAACATGACCTCCCAACTCCTGTACTCAATACTCTGACCAATAAAGGAAATCATACCAAACGCCTTCTTCACTATCCTATCTACCTGTGACTCCACTTTCAAAGAGCTATGAACCTACACTCCTAGGTCTCTTTGTTCAGCAACACTCCCTCGGACCTTACCATTAAGTGTATAGATCCTACTCTGATTTCTTTTTTTTGAAAATGCAGCACCTTGCATTTATCTAAATAAAACTCCATCTGGACTTGTCTCAGCCCATTGGCCCATCTGATCAAGATCCTGTTGTAATCTGAGGTAACCTTCTTTGCTGTCCACTACACGTCCAATTTTGGTGTCACCTGCAAACTTACTAACTGTACCTCTTATGCTCACATCCAAATCATTTATATAAATGACAAAAAGTAGTGGACACAGGCCTCCAGTCTGAAAAACAACCCTCCACCACCACCCTCGAGCCAGTTCTGTATCCAAATGGACAGTTCTCCCTGTTTTCCATGAGATCTAACCTTACTAACCAGTCTCCCATGGAGAACCTTGTTGAACATATTACTGAAGTCCATATAGATCATGACATTCCTGATTAAGGGCTTTTGCCCAAAACATCGATTCTCCTGCTCCTCGGACATTGTCTGACCTACTGTGCTTTTCCAGCACCATACTCTCGACTCCATATGGATCACGTTCATCGCTCTGCCCTCATTAATCCTCTTTGTTACTTTTTCAAAAAACACAAAACAGGTTCGTGAGACATGATTTCCCACACACAAAGTCATGCTGACTATCCCTAATCAATCCTTGCCTTTCTAAATATGTGTAAACTCTGTCCTTCAGGATTCCCTCCAACAACTTGCCCACCACCGAAGTTAGGCTCACTGGTCTATAGTTCCCTGGCTTGTCCTTACCACTCTTCTTAAATAGTGGCACCACATTAGCCAACCACCAGTCTTCCGGCACCTCACCTGTGACTATCGATGATACAAATATCTCAGCAAGGGGCCCAACAATCACTTCCCTAGCTTCCCACAGAGTTCTAGGGTACACCTGATCAGGTCCTGGTGATTTATCCATCTTAATGAGTTTCAAGACATCCAGCACTTCCTCCTCTGTAATATGGACAGTTTTCAAGGTGTCACCATCTATTTCCCTACATTCTATATCTTCTATGTCCTTTTCCACAGTAAACACTAAGCAAAATATTTGTTTAGTAACACCCCCATCTCTTGAGGCTCCACACAAAGGCCACCTTGCTGATCTTTGAAGGGCCCTATTCTCTGCCTAGTTACCCTTTTGTCCTTAATGTATTTGTAAAAACTCTTTGCATTCTCCTTAACCCTATTTGCAAAAGCTATCTTACTTCTTTTTGTCCTCCTGATTTCCTTCTTAAATA
The DNA here is from genome assembly GCF_004010195.1 of Chiloscyllium plagiosum. Taxonomy (NCBI): domain Eukaryota; kingdom Metazoa; phylum Chordata; class Chondrichthyes; order Orectolobiformes; family Hemiscylliidae; genus Chiloscyllium; species Chiloscyllium plagiosum. The sequence continues at coordinate 101,907,559 of NC_057718.1, read as the reverse complement.
TACTCCTACTGCCTTTATACTCTAAGGATTCACTCGATCTCTCCTGTCTATACATGACATATGCTTCCTTTTTTTTTAACCAAAACCTCCGTTTCTCTAGTCATCCAGCATTCCCGATACCTACCAGCTTTTCCTTTCACCTTAACAGGAGTATACTGTCTCTGGACTCATCTCATTTCTGAAGGCTTCCCATTTTCTAGCCGTCCCTTTACCTGCGAACACCTGCCCCCAGTCAGCTTTTGAACGTTCTTGCCTAATACCATCAAAATGACCCTTCCTCCAATTTCAACTTTTAGACAAAAGGTTAGTTTGCAGGTGCAGCAGGTTATTAGGAAGGCAAATGGAATTTTGTCCTTCATTGCTAAAGGGATTGAGTTTAAAGCAGAGAGGTTATGTTGCAGCTGTGTAGGGTGCTGGTGAGGCCACACCTGGAGTACTGTGTACAGGTTTAGTCCCCCTACCTGAGAAAGGATGTACAGGCACTGGAGGGAGTGCAGAGGAGGTTCACTCGGTTCGTTCTGAAATTGAGAGGGTTGGCTTATGAGGAGAGATTGGGTAGACTGGGACTAAAATCACTGGAATTTAGAAGAATGAGGGGGGACCTTATAGAAACATATAAAATTATGAAGGGAGGAGATAAGATAGGAGGAGGGAGGTCATCTCCACTGGCAGGTGAAAGTAGAACTAGAGGACAAAGAGTCAAAATAAGGAGCAGCGGATTTAGGGCTGAGTTAAGGAGGAACTTCTTCACCCAGAGGGTTGTGAATCTGTACAATTCCCCACCCAGGGAAGCAGTTGAGACTACCTTGTTGAATGCTTTTAAGGCAAAGATCGATAGATCTTTGAACAGTGAAGGAATTAAGTGTTATGGTGAGTGTGCGGGTAAGTGGAGCTCAGTCCACAGAAAGATCAACCATGATCTTATTGAATGGCGCAGCAGGCTCGAGGGGCCAGACGGCCCACTCCTGCTCCTAGTTCTTATGTTCTTATAAATATGTGCTGAGTAACTATCACTGTCTTTGTGTCGGTATAAATATGTGCTGTGTTCCTGTCACAGTCACTCTGTGGGTAGAGGTAAAGCAGGGTTGGATGGCTATTGTCTATTTTTAATAGATATTTTTATTGAAGAAAAAGGAAATTTTTTAAAACTTTTTTTTACAAACTTACAAAATAACACAAACAAATATAAACACTAATATACAATTAAATATTAAATAAATAATAACCAAAACACAACAAAAGAAAAAAAAGACTCAAGTACTAATCTAACCTACAAATAACCAAAGCATATGATAAAATATCTTACATTACTCAAAAACAAGATAACATAGTAATTAAATAATGAAGTACATGCTCAGAATGAATTAACATCAAGTCATAATAAAACCTGTATTCATACGGGGTTCCTCCCCCTGGGAGCCCCCAGGCCAGCCAGAACCACTACCACAACTAGATAAAAGCCCTTGACAATATGGCCAAAATATCTATATAGTTCAGGAAGGGTTGTCATATTTTATAGAATAATTCAGTTTTTTTGGTGCACCATATTTGTAAGGAAGTCGAGGGGAATACATCCCATGATTAACCTGTGCCAATTCGAAAGTCCTGGAGAGCCCTCAGCTACCCAGTTTACTAAGATATTTTTCCTTGCACAAAAAGGAGAGATTGGAGAATAATTTCCTCCCGTGCACATCTAGGGAGGGCAGGCTCAAAAAGCCCAGGAGAAGAGATACTGGATCTACTCCAATTTCCGCTCCCAAGATTTCTGTCAGAGCATTTGCTACTCTCATCCAGTATTTGTGGATCTTATGACATGTCCATAAGCAGTGTGTGAGAGTGTCCACTTCTATTTTACATTTAGGACACATTGGAGATGCTCCTGCCCTAAATTTTGCCAATCGCTCCGGTGCTATGTGAGTCCTATGGAGTATCTTTAATTGAATAGCTTGGGTTCTATTACAAATGGAGATCTTTCTGGCATTTTCCCAGATGTCGTCCCACATTTCTGAAGGGATTTCCAACCCCAATTCCTGATTCTATGTTTTAAACAATTGTTCCATGTCTTCCTAAACTTCGTTCTGTAATGAGTGATAGTTCAGGAAGGGTTGTCATATTTTATAGAATAATTCAGCTGACCGAGGGTGGACCCATTGGCCATAACACTCTTCTTTCCCTATCCGATTTATAAGAGCTATCCAATAATGTGGTCTTCTTCTGTATATAATCTCGAATTTGGAAATATCGAAAAAGGTCTCCATTAGGCAGTCCAAACTTCTGGTGCAGCTGTTCAAAAGACAACATCGAACAGATCCCCTAAGCAAGAAATACCCCTGGACCTCCAGGTTTTAAATGTAGCGTCTGTGTATCCCGGTTGAAAATTCCATGCTCTCACTATAAGAGTATAAGGAGAGATTTCTTGTGAATTGCCCTTGTCTGCTGCATTATCTTCCAAGCTTTAATTGTATTTAATACAATAGGGTTTTTACAATGGTCCATAATAACTTTCATCTTATCTAAAAATAAGAGATTAATGAGAGGACACTTTGCTTGAGAATCCTCAATGTCCAGCCAAATTTATTGTGGGTCAGACGAGACCCAGTCGGCTACGTAGCTTAATAGAGAATTCAGCTGGTACTTCCTAAAGTCTGGAAAATTCAGCCCTCCCCTTGCTTGTGGAAGCTGCAGCTTCTTTAATTTAATAAGGGGCCGTCTATGATTCCAAATAAAAGAACCAAGCCAACTGTATAGTTTATGCAATGCCGGCCTCTGCAACATTACAGGGAGCATTCTCATAGGGTATAGGAGACAAGGCAAAATATTCATTTTAATTAGAGCTATTCTGCCTAACCAAGATATCGGGAGATCTCCCCCAGCGTTGAAGGTCCTGCCTTATCCTCTCTCATCGGTGCACAAAATTGGCTTTATACAGCTGAGCAAATACTGAGGTGATAAAAATACCTAAATATAAAAAACCTTCCAGAGACCACAGTAAGGGTAAGCAAGACCCTTCCAATAAATTGGACATACTAGCGAGACCACCCATCGGCATGGCCTCCGATTTTGTAACCTGAGAACGCACTAAATAAATTGATTATTTGGATCAGGCGGGGCACGGATATCAAAGGATCACTAAGAAAAAGGAGAACATCGTCTGCATAAAGGGTAATTTTATGTTTACCCGAACCAACCCTCGGAGCCATTATATTAGAATCGGCCCGTATAGCTTCCACTAGTGATTCAATTATTAGTGTGAATAATAACGGTGAGAGAGGACATCCCTGACGACAGCGCCTACCTACACTGAAGCTATCTGAGCCTAAACCATTAGTAATCACGACTGCTTTGGGGTCATTGTACAATATTGAGACCCATTTAGCGAATACCTGTCCGACACCGAACTTTTCCAGTGTGTAAATCAGATATGACCATTCAACCCGATCGAATGCCTTCTTCGCAACTAAAGAGACTACTATTCCCGGTATTCTTTCCTGATGACAGACTTGAATCACATTTAAAACCCTTCTAATATTATTAGATGATCTACAGCCCTTGATAAATCCCATCTGATCCTCTTTTATGATGTATGGTAAAACCCTCTCCAGCCTAAATGCTAATGTTTTAGAAAGAATTTTAAAATCTACATTTAGCAAAGATATTGGTCTGTATGATGTGCAATTTTCTGGGGCCTTTCCTTTTTTAAGAATGAGAGAAATATTTGCTTCTCTCATCAAAGGCGGGAGGCAGCCCTGACTATATGAATCATTGTACATGTCTATGAGTGGGCCAGCCAGTACCCCTATAAACTCTTTGTAGAATTCAGCCTGGAATCCATCTGGGCCAGGTGCTTTACCGCTCTGAAGCTGCCTGATTGCATCAAGTACTTCCTGGGTTGTCAGGGGAGCATTCAGGATCGACACCTGTTCCGGGGTTAAGTCTGGAAAGGCCAGGCTTTTAAAAAAGGACTCCATCTTCTTAGATCTCTCTTCACAATCCTGTGATTTATACAGATCAGAATAAAACTTTCTGAAGGCCGTATTGATCCTTTTGCGGTCATGAGTCAGAGTACTAGCACTTTCCCTAATGGACGTGATAGCATGAGGGGCCTTTTTTTTCCTTGCGAGATATGCTAGGTATCTAACAGGCTTATTGCCGTATTCATATAGTCTTTGCTTTGCAAATAATATTTCCCTCTTTGCCGTTTGGGTAAGTGCGGTATTCAAGGCTCCCTAAGGGCTGTGATCCTTTGTAGCTTAGTAATAGAGGGCCTGTCAACATATGCTGTCCCAGCTGCCTTCAAGCGAGCCTCGAGCAGATGCTGTTGTTCTCCCTTTTGTTTTTTCTGTGTCACTGATTATGAAATAATGAGACCTCTCGCATAAGCCTTAATGGTCTCCCACATCACCGACGGGTTACTGGCCGTGCCTGAGTTAATTTCCAATTCTTGAGAGAAATATTTTACGAATTTGCTATCCTTCATTAAGAAGGAATCCTTACACCAATGTCGGTGGCTTGTCTCATCGTCCCTAGTCTTAACTTCCATATATACTGCAGCATGATCAGAGATTATTATATTACCTATTTTGCAGGATAATACGGAGTTTAAAAATGTTGAAGGAGCAAAAAACATATCAATTCTATTATGACACTTATGTGGATTAGAGTAGAAAGTAAAGTCTCTGCTCTGCGGATGAAGGCACCTCCACACATTTACTAACCCTACTTCCTACTTATTCAAATCTGCCAATTGTCTGGATCTAAGAGATATACCCGCAGTACTCTTGGGTATCCTGTCTATCTCTGGGTCCATAGTACAAATAAAATCTCCTCCTATAATTGTATGACGAACTTCAAAAGCCATCAGTTTGGAGAACACTTCCGTTATAAATTTGAAGGGGTGTGCCAGGGGACAATAAAGATTCAAAATTCCATACTCCTCTCCATTTATGAGGGCTTTGATCAGTATATACCATCCAGATTCATCTTTTATCTGACTTAAGATTTTGAAAGGAAGCTTCTTCTGAATGAGAATGACTACTCCCCTACTTTTTGAATTAAAAGATGAAAAGAAGGCCTGATCGAATCCTCCTTGTTGTAATTTTAAGTGCTCTTTATCCAGAAGTGTGTCTCCTGTAAGAGAGCTATATCAACCCTTTCTTTTTGAGGCTTGACAGTATTTTCTTTCTTTTGATTGGGGAATTAATCCCCTTGACATTCCAGGTGCACCAGGCAAGTCCGAGACCCCCCCAGGAGGAAGAACACCAAGCACAGACCGTAGAAAATTCACAAAAGTAGAAATTCTTTAATACGTTAACGCCAATATAATTAAAAACTATTTCTAAATAAGAAAAATATAAAACATATTTAAAAGGAGATTTTCCTCCTTGCTCCCAGGGGGCATCACTACCTGTCAGTAAACCCACCTTATCCTCTCCCAGCCAGTGCCCCGCCCTCAACTCAGGCACCCCATAATAAACAAATTCAAGTGTATTATAAAACCAAAGTTAAAAGTGAGTGCCCCATCCCCCCACCCACACCAACACTTAGATCCGTTTAGTAAAGATATTACAAAGTATAAACATATAAAACTATAAAGTTACAATCCCAGCAAGTAATAGATAAGTATAATAACAGAACAAAAAAGAACCCCTGGTCTAAAAAGAAATTGAGGTAGGACAAAGCAAATGCAACCCACCCCCCCCCCCCCCCCAACATGAATCAACTAAGCAGCCCAGCTTGTAAAAAAAAATGAAATCACATAGTGGATAACAAATAAGCCCCCCCTCCCTGCCCCCCTGGGAGACGATATTAAATAATAAAGATGATGAAAAGAGAAAGAAAAGGTAAACTGGGGGGGGGGTGCAAAATAGCATCATTAGCCATACGGTTTAATTCTTACAGTCTATTTAAGAGAGTCCAAAAATTCTTTAGCCTTCTCCGGCGATCCAAATTTATAAACGTATCCTTCATGGCTGAAGCGCAGCGTTGCTGGGTAATGCAAGGAATATTGGATGTTTAAGTCTCTCAGACATTTCTTCACCTCATCAAATGCCCTCCTTTTGCGGACCATGGCTGGAGAAAAATCCTGGAACAGCATAATCCTAGAGCCCTTGTACACCATGGCCTGGGGATCCTTCCCCAGGATTCTAGAGGCTTCCAGGAGCATCTGTTCCTCTCTGTAGCATTGGAGCCGGAACAGGACCAGCTGGGGGTGCTGGTCCGACCTGGGCCTGCATATAGCGATCAGGTGGGCACATTCTACCCGTACCTGGCCTGATCCTGTTCTCCAGGTGGGCACACTCTACCCGTACCTGGCCTGATCCTGTTCTCCAGCTTTAATATTTCAGGGAGCTATTGCTCCAAGAAAAACCTGCCAGCTGGCCTTCCCCTTCCCGTTCGGGAATATTTTTTCGACGGCCCTGATTGCTGATTCCTGAAGAAGGGCTTATGCCCAAAACGTCGATTCTCCTGTTCCTTGGATGCTGCCTGACCTGCTGCGCTTTTCCAGCAACACATTTTCAACTCAGAGCACTACAGACTCAGACTTGCTGGGTTGCTGCCATCTTGAATCTCCCGCTACTGTCTTTTTAAAACATTAATGAAGACAACGTGAAGAATGTGCCTTTGCAAGGGACGTACACAGAGAAATGCAGTGGTTTTTGCTACAGTTGTACATGTACAAAATTGGATTTGTTTGTTTCAAACAGAATTTTCTTTGAGTCAAACTCCAATGTTAGTTTGTTTCTTCTTAGATTACTGTACAGAACCAAACTGCTTTTGAGACTATATATGTATATAAAGATATTTTTATGAATAAAGTATGTTTTTGAAATAAGAAAACAAAAGCAATTGAAAAGTCAAATCCCTCAAGCCTGACTTTTTGATTTCCAAACATTGGCAAGCGAGGCCAGAGTGAGATTCAGATCTGCATAGAGAATTGTTGGGTAAGTTCACATTTCTTTTGGTGCTTTGCAGAAGCCAGAACTGCACAGTGGCTCAGTGGTTAGCTCTGCTGCCTCACAGCGCCAGGGAAATGGATTCAATTCCACACTCGGGTGACTGTCTGTGTGGATTTCGCACATTCTCCGTGTCTCTGTGGATTTCCTCCCATTGTCCAAAGATGTGCAGGTTAGGGAGGATTGGCCATTCTAAATTGCCCCATAGTATCCAGGGGTGTGTATGTTAGGTGGGTTAGCCATGGGAAGTGCAGGGCAGGGGTTGGGTTTGGGTGGGATGCCCTTCAGAGGATCGATGTGGACTTGATGGGCCTAAAGGCCTGCTTTCACACTGTGGAGATTCTATTAAAAAAAAGGTTATTCTGAAGCTTGGCATGAGGTAACGATGCTGAAAGACCAGCAGGGAATGTGAAGGGCTCACCTGATGAAATCATACTGCCACTTGCCTCACTGAGTGACTGTGATGATTCAGTTAAAAATCTCACAGCACCAGGTAATAGTCCAACAGGTTTGTCTGGAAGGACTAGCTTTCAAAGCGCCGTTCTGATGAAGGAGGTGGTGTTGTGTGATTTTTAATCTTGTAGACCCCAGTCCAACACCAGCACCTCCAAATCATGATGATTCAGGGTCAAGGACATTGAGAAGATTTGGTTCAATATGTGTTCACTCCTAACTGTGCAGGACCAACAGCATTGGTGAAGGCACTAAGTTAAACCTACTGCAGCTATCCCAGGGAAGTGAGTTTTTATTGTTCCAAGGATAGTAACAGCTAGATTTCAATGTGAGACTATCATGAAATAATACCTATTTTTCAATCACTGCTGAATATGAACAGTGACATGCTTATATCGGGGAAACCTTTTTTTACTGAAAAATGTAGAAAATCTACTTACAAATACAATCCTTGTCAGCACAGACTTTCCTCTTTGCCAGTTTGTCCATGAAATCTGCTTTCACATCTTGTGTTAATCCAAGCAGCAAAAATGGAAATAGATGACAGGCAAACCGTGCCAATTTAATTTTACTGATTGCAAACATTTTCTTTCTCCTTCCGGGCTTCAGAACAGCTTGGAATAGTCTCTCCTTGCTGCGATCACTTTTCCTTACCATCAAACATCTGGGTAAACATTTGCCGCCAATGTTCTTTCAGACGGTGAAATTTACAGACTTGTCTCAGACAGTGGGAGGGAAAGGAACGCTAACGGTTGTGTTTACCCAAGTCACTCCTCTGTAATAAATATTTACGATAATTAAAAGCGGTAGAGGTTAGTCCCTTCTCGGCTTGGAAGAACTACAACAATGTCTTGAGACTGCACAGCTACGTTTACAGAAGGGGGGGGGGGTTCAGGCAACTAAACTAGTGGTGATATGTAAACAGTGATTGCATTGCTACTGTCAAAAATTTGGGCATAATACCCAATTGCACAAAAAATGATCAAGACAGCAAGACAGAAAGAAGGAAGGGATGGGCAAAAGAAGGAAAGAAACAAATTCAGTTTGTATGGCATTTAGCATTAACACCAGATGACTCAAAGTACTTCACAACCAATACTTTTTGAACAGTTGCAATGTCAGTCATCAAATGTAGGTAGGTTTTAAGGAGCATCTTAAAGGAGTAGAGAAAGCTGGAGAGGTTCAGAGGGAGATTCCCAGAGCTCAGGGCCCTTAGTAACTGATGCAGTGATTATAATAACACAGTGCCAGACTTGGAAGATGACAGGTTTATTTTTCATTCACTGGCTGGCTGAGTATTTACTGCCTGTCCCCAGTTGCCCTTGAGAAGGTGGTGGTGAGCTGCCTTTTTGAACTGCTGCAGTCCCTGTGTTGTGGGTAGAAAATTAACCAACTCCACCCTTGAGGTGTCCTCATGGGGTACATTATCTGTAACTGTGATAGCAGTGGGATTTGAAACCACAAGTCAATAGAGACTGGAGCTTAAAACCAGCACCTTCAACTGCTCAGTTGCACCGGGGATAGATCGGTGAGAGTCGATACAGACTCTGACTGACGCATCGCTAAGCAGCGATACAGATTAAAGGTGATTGACAAAGGAACCCAAGGGAACGTGGGAGAACGGTTTGTTATGGAATGAGTGGTCAGGATTTGGGAAATGATAGGGTGGTGGCTACTGACTCCACAGTCTCCTTCAAAAGGGAATTAGAACGAATACCTGCAGGAGAAGAAAGTTACAGGGAAATGGGGAATGAGCCACAGAGCGGGACTAACCAGATTAGTCTTTGAAATAGCTGCCAGATGTTTGATGAACCAAATGGTCTCCTTTTGTACTGTAATATTCTGTGATTCTATGATCACCACCGAATGCAAGTTCCCCTCCAAACTACTAACCACCTAAGACTTCGAAATATATCACGGTTCCTTCACTGTCACTGGGTCAAAATCCCTACCCCACCACATGGACTGCAGCGGTTCAAGAAGGCAGCTCACCACCACCTTCTCAAGGGGCAATCAGAGATGGGCAATAAATGCTGGGCTTAGCCAGCAATTCCCATGTCCCACGAATGAGTATAAAATGAGGCTGAATGCTCTCCTTTTGTACAGCATCATTCCATAATTCTATGATAAGGCAGGAAAGTAAGATTATCTCATAAGTAAAAATGGACTACCCATCATTTCAGATATACAGACATGGGCAGACTCAGTAATCTGAACAATTACTTAGCTAGATTCTATACCTCAACCATAGAGTGTAGTGTCAGATGTTGGAAGTTGATGCATGGGCAGCAGCAGTACAGATCTAAGGGTCACAGGCCTCAAAACATTAACTCTGCTTTCTGACCACAGGTGCTGCCAGATCTGGCTGAGTTTCTGCAGCAATTTCTGTTTTGATTCCAATTTTAAAGACCTGCCTTGAACTTTTATTTCTGGAAAAATACATCAGGTATTCTTCTAGTGGTGTAGTGGTGGCATCCCTACTTTCATGGTTGAGAAGGTCTGGGTTCGAATCCCACCTACTCCAGGCCTGCAGTACAACGTACCTGACCAGTATCGTTAAACATATTTACATTTGACACCCAATGTTGAAATTCCAGCTTTTCCTCACTAAACAGGAGTTGTTCTATGTTCAATTACAGTTATGAATCTTTAGAATCCCGACAGTTTGGAAGCAGGCAGTTCAGCCCATCAACTCCGTACTGACTCTCCGAGCAGCATCTCACCCAGGCCCACCCCGTCCCTGTAAACTTACATTTCCCATGGCTAATTCACCTAATCTGCATTTACCTGGACACTGTGGTCAATTTAGCATGGCCAATCCACCTAACCTGCACATCTTTGAAGTGGGGGAGGAAACTACATCGCCTGGAGGAAACCTACATCGGCACAATGAGAATGTACAAACACCATACAGACAGTTGTCCGAAGGCTGAATTTATCAGCGGGCCTGAGTGCTGTGGGAAAGCAGTGCTAACCACTGAGCCACTGTGCCACCTCATTATCCCATGTATTATCCTATGTATAACACACGTGCACATATATCTCCATTGTTTTTAATTCAACTTAAGCCAGAAAATAATGAGAAGTGAATAATTTGTTTAAAATCTCTGACAATTGAGCTAATCTTTTGTTAACAGTACGAAAATCTGGATTTTGCAGTGAACTGTTGTCAAAGTCCAAGTGATGTACCAATGCTGACAGGTTATTTTGGGATTTGCAAAGAGACACTTCCCAACATCTGTATGAAGAAGGCACCTTACCCAGAGGGTCTGTGGTTTCTGTGATTAAAGCGATGTAGCAGATAGGCTCATCAACTTTGAAGAATTCTCATTGAGGAATGTAGGCTGGAATGCTGGAAGCTTAAAAAAAAGGAATATAAATGGCATTTAAATTACCATTAAAATTGACTTAAATGGACAGATGTGAATGAGAAAAACAGAAAAGCTATTTAAAAATCATTTACATTTTAATTATTTTAAAATTCTGCGATATTATTTTCTTCGGATGAATGAGACTCCAATTTGGCAAAGTTAGCATTTCCAGGGCCAGAGATGTTACTCGGTGATAATTAGCTCTTATTGCACTGGCAAAAAACTTAGTTATTCCTGACACAACATGGTCTAACCTCTGACTTTATTCTGAAAGTGGTGGGTAATTAGTCTACGTTCACACAGCACAGTGATCTCTGCATGCAGATTGTCCCGGTGAAGATTGCAACACTGCAGCCTGTAAGTATATCACACAAAGCACCTTCTGGGTTTCAGCTTTTAGCTGTACGTGTGTGGATTTCCTCTGCTGCTGTCCAATTTCATCAGAAGTAATGGTTAGTGCTATGAGTCTTGCTCTGGTACTGCAAATTCTGTGCTGTTACTTCATTACAGCTTGTAATTTCTGCAGGAATATCTTTCTGTTCCATCAAAGCATCATATTGAACTAAGTTTCTTCAAAATAAAATGGTTTTGTCTCTGGGCCCCAAAACATATGTCATTGAAGCAGTCCAGTGGTAAATTTTTTTCTCTTAAAAGGGCTTTAAAACCTCCTAAAATGCTGAAGGTCAGGCATTTTACATTATCACATTAGATCCATCAATTCTTGCATTTAAAAATTCTTTGAATGTCACTATGTACTGCTTTCATGTGCTAACACTGAAGCTAAATACAAAAATACCTCACAAACTAAAAGCATCAAGAAAATGATGGTCGCCCTGCTATAGGAAAGATGTTGTGAAACTTGAAAGGGTGCAGAAAAGATTTACAAGGATGTTGCCAGGGTTAGAGGGTTTTGAGCTATAGGGAGAGGCTGAATAGGCTGGGGCGTCGGAGGCTGAGGGGTGACCTTATAGAGGTTTATAAAATCATGAGGGGCATGGATAGGGTGAATAGACAAGGTCATTTCCCTGGGATGGTGGGGGAGTCCAGAACTAGAGGGCATAGGTTTAAGCTGAGAGGGGAACGATTTAAAAGGGATCTGAGGGTAACTTTTTCATGTAGAGGGTGGTGTGTGTATGGAATGAACTGCCAGAGGGTGGAAGCTGGTACAATTACAACATTTAAATGGTATCTGGATGGGTGTACGAATAGGAAAGGTTTAGAGGAAAATGGGCCAAATGCTGGCAGATGGGACTAGATTAATTTAGGATATGTGGTCAGCATGGATGAGTTGGATCAAAGGGTCAGTCTCCATGCTGTAAAATTCTATGACTACGCAAATAATTACCTGTTGGCTGTCATGGGGTCAAATACTGCTCGAGAAATAACTATGTGTCCAAGCCTGCTTCTATTACTGCGTTATCTTTTTAAAAAAGAGAAACTTGCGACAAGCAGAATAATCACCAGAAGCTGCTGGTTGATTTGTTCTGTCTGCTGTTCACCTCCAGAGAATAGAACCCCCTCATCAACCTCTTCATTTTCAAAAAGTGTCTGGATTTTAGGCATGAACTTGAGTTCAGACTACTGTCTGAGAAAGTGAGGACTGCAGATGCTGGAGATCAGAGTTGGGAATGTAGTGCTGGAAAAGCACAGCAGGTCAGGCAGCATCCAAGGTGTAGGAGAATCGACATTTCGGGCATTCCTGATGAAGAGCATATGCCTGAAACATCGAATCTTCTGCTCCTCGGATGCTGCCTGACCTGCTGTGCTTTTCCATTATCACACTTCAGATTGCTGTCGAGTATATGGCTGCTATTTGCTGACATAAGGACACAGTTAATGATGTGATTTTATGGTCCAGAAATGAAACACAATCTTTGAGGCTGAAGCTGTATTGTAGTGATTAACATCATTAGCTGAATGTTCTGAGAACTTGGGTTCAAATCCATCAATTCAAATCATAAATCTGGCAGATAAAGTATGAGTAAACTGTCGTTGACTGCTGTAGAATGACATAACTGGCTCACTAATGTGCTTTAACACCATAAGGAACAGCAGTAGATCATTCATCTCCTGAACCTTTTCCACCACTCAATAAGATCACAGATAATCTGGCACACCTCACATCTACTTTCCTATCCTTTCCCTGTTACCCTTGATTCCCCTACCGATAAACTATCTATCTCAGCCATAAATATATATACAAGGACTTTACCCCAACAGCTCTCTCTGTGGCAAGGAGCTCCAAAGACTCTTAACCCTCAGAGAAGAAATTCCTCCCCCTCTCAGTCTGAAATTGGTGCCCCTTTATTCTGAGACTCTGCCCTCAGGTCCTAGGGAAAACATCCTCTCAGCATTGACCCTGTCAAGCCACATAAGAATCCTGTATGTTTCAATGAGACGCCTCATTCTTCTAAACTCCTGTTTGTAAAGTCCCAACCTGTTTAACCTTCTCTCATAAGACAATCCCTCCATACCAGGGATCATCCTAGTGAACCTTCTCTGAACTACCGCCAATGAAATAATATCTTTCCTTAAACAAGTAGACCAAAGCTGCCATCAGTGCTCCAGATGTGGTCTCACCAGCCAATTTTACAGTTGGGGTAAGACTTCCCTGAGACTTCAGGGAAATAAATCTGTCATTCTTCTCTGGCCTGGCTGACATGTGACTCTGGACCCACAATGACACAGTGGGTAACTCTTAATGAGTGTCTGATATGGCCTAGAAAGTCAGTCATTTTGAAGGTAAGTAACAAAGTGCAGCAAAGGCCAGTGTTCCCAGTGATGCCTACATCCCACCAAAACCTCAAATTGAAAAAGGAGCTGAAAGGCAATAGCTTCTCTCCTACAGTAATAAATCTATCCTGGAGTTGTTTATCTTGCCATCATTTTGTTTCTAATTCCTCTTTCCTTTCTATTTCTTTCTTAATTAAATTCTTCTTTCCTGCTCTTTACTTTTTTTTTATTAGAGTGAATGAGAATTAAAATCTATTTCCTTCTCCATTATTTACTTTGTCACTTTATTATTACTATTAATTAGTTAACAAGGTAGACCTTTTACAAAGGTTCCAAATCTCCAGCACTATTCAGTCTAAAAAACAATGCAACACTGTCATGAAGTTGAAAATGTGTACTGTACCTTTAAGAGAGAGTGAAAACTGTTTTGCATTGAGAGCTTGCAGGCACCTGTCATTTGACTGACAAGCAGTCTCAGAGTGTAACATTTGGCTGTGAAACAAATACCGGAGCTTCGATTGCTATGATTAGATTAGATTTCCTACAGTATTGAATTAAGCCATTTGGCCCAAAAAGTCCACACTGACCCTCCGAAGAGTATCCCATCTAGACCCTTTCACCTACCCTATGTTTACCTCTAACTAATGCACTTGACACTAAGGGGCAATTTGGCATGGTCAATTCACCTGACCTGCACATCTTTGGATTGTGGGAGGAAACCGGAGCACCCAGAGGAAACCCATACAGAAACGGGGAGAACGTCTGCATGGAGTTTGCACAGTCACCCAAGGCAGGAATTGAACCCGGGTCCCTGGCGCTGTGAGGCAGCAGTGCTTACCACTGAGCCACCATGCCGCTCTGTCTTCACAACAGTTCGAATTTAACCCATCAGTTTAAATTAGGCCCAGGATACTAAAATCCAATTGAATTTGAATTTACAGTTTTGGACGACATCGAACCAATGAGACGATCCAATGTTTGGGGTATAAAGAAGCCAGCATTTTGAGAGTTAGCCAGAGAGAGTGACCAACTGCCATTGACAGAGTAACTGCCAGAAAAAACACTAACAAAAGTACCTTTCTCATATGAAACATCTTTGCATCAAAAGACCAAAGACGATCTAGAAGATCTTCAGCTGAAAGAAGACAGCTGCTGTGTGGCTTTGAAAATTAAGATGAGTAATTTAATAGGGGCTTTTATTGGATCAGTACATTGTTATAGAATTGGAGGTAGATAATAAACCGTTAAGAGAAAGGAGGCTTAGAGTTGTAAACAATTGCTGTTTAATGTTCACATTTAAAGTTAAAGAATAAAACTGATTTTTTTTTCTTTAGATAGTGGAATTTAGGGAGTCCTCTGTCACTCATACTTTAATGGATTATGAGGCTTTTCTGGGTGTTTGGTTTAATTAACAGAGGGATTCACGGCTGTGTCGTAACAAACAAAATCTATTTCAGATTTTTCAGTACCAGGATTTTTTGAGCTGCTGTCCAAGTTACTAACACCACGAGGAAGTACATATTTTCATTAACCAGCAGAAGATTTGTCAAATCTTATATGTGTGAATTTTATATGATTCACACTCGTAAATCTTATAAAAGTAATTCTTAAAAACATGTGACAAGTCGTATAAAGAGTATTAAGTGGAAAGGAATGTCTTCAAAGGTGTAATTCAATTTTGGAGACGCATTTAGAGTTTGTCCATCTTTCTGTAAAATCTCAATTATAACCATGCAAACATTTAGCTTTGTTACATTTAAAAGAACATTTACAAGTAGGAGACATTGAGTGCCATAATTATCTTAACACTCCTGAATTATTGAAAATCCTTTCCCTCTCTGACAGTGTTCAGAGTGTCTACTGAGTTAAGATCAAATGTGTCTCCCATCAATTTCAAAAATGAAAATGCATTTCTAAATTGAAGAAAACGTACATCTTTGAAAGCAGTTAAATAAGCCACAAATGATCCTTATTTGCTTATGTTTCTAAGGAATTAACTCATAATTCAGGGAGGTGTTGCATTAGGTAATGGTTCTGAAAGGATTAATGTTGGGCACTGCATATTGCTCCATCCAATTTGATTATTTCAGAAGAAATCTAACATGATATTTAACAGGAATGGAGGGCTTGAGTTATAAGGAAATGCTAGACTAGAGTGGTGCTGGAAAAGCACAGCAGTGCTGATGAAGGGCTTTTGCCTGAAACGTCGATTTTCCTGCTCCTCAGATGCTGCCTGAACTGCTGTGCTTTTCCAGCACCACTCTAGTCTAGACTCTGGTTTCCAGCATCTGCAGCCCTTGTTTTTGCCTTATAAGGAGATGCTGGGTAGACTGGGACCTTTGTAATTGGAGGATCAGAGGTTGAGGGGTGACCTTGTAGAGGTTTATAAAATCATGAGGGGCACAAATAAGATGAATAGGGTGGGGAATTTCAAGACTAGGGGGCACGTTTTTAAGGTGAGGAGAAAGATTTTAAAAAGACATGCGGACAGTTCTTTTATATAGAGACTGGTTCTTGTATGGAATCAACTGCTGGAGGAAATGATGAATGCAGGTATAGTTACAACATTTAAAAGACTTAGATAAATACATGAATAAGAAATGTTTGGAGGGATATGGGCCGAGCACAGGCAGGTGGGACTACTTCAGTTGGGGACAGTGGTCGGCATGGAGTGGTTGGACCAAAGGGTCTGTTTCTGAGCTGTATGATTCTATGTCACACTGGGTGGAGATAGTGCAGAAAGGGCAGGAAAGTGGACATGAGTAGTGTCAGATCAGTCATGAAGCAGGCTTGAGGGGCTGAACAGCCTATTCCTGTTCCAATTTCCAATGATCTTTTTAGAACATTTTGGGACCGCAAAGAGTGCAGACCTATACATTTTCAAAAAAGTAATCAGATGCATTATGTCTCATGTCTGGATCAGGTGGAACTTGAGAGTACAGACCTATATTCACAGGTGAATTCATCTTCTTTTCTCTTTTTTTCCTTATTACTTTTTTTAAAATTTCCAGAAATGCTCTTACACATAAGTAAGCACCTTTTTTCTCATCACTAAATCAGCCATGGTACTTTTTTTTCTATCAATTAACCACCATCAGTAAGCCACCCATGTTTCCAGTTGAATAATCTACATGCAAAGGGCAATGGAAACCATCAAAGATGAGGGACTCTTCATCGTCTTCGCAACAATGTCTAACTCGATGATGACAAGAGCCACTTCTTGTTAAGACTCACAAGTAGTTGATCCTGTGGCATTTCAAACTGAACAGCTGCTTAGACTAAGAGAAAGTGAGGAGTGCAGATGCTGGAGATCAGAGTTGAGAATGTGGTGCTGGAAAAACACAACAGGTCAGGCAGCATCCGAGGAGCAGGCATTTCGGGCATGGGCCCTTCATCAGGAATTAGGCTTGTGGGCTGGGAGGAGCTGAGAGATAAATGGGAGGGGGTGGGGTGGTGGAGGGCTTATCGCATTCTCAGTAGAGGTAGCTCAGTAGAGGTACCTCTACTGCCAACCCCACCCCCTCCCATTTATCTCTCAGCTCCTCCCCCCGCCACAACCCACAAGCCTCATTCCTGATGAGTAGCTTATGCCCGAAACATCGATTCTCCTGCTCCTCAGATACTGTCTGACTGGCTGTGCTTTTCCAGCACCACACTCTCAGGTTCTTAGACTAAGTCAAGGAAGGAGGAGTTGTAGTACAGGAATTGCTCCATCTAAAATCTCGGAAAAAAATCTGGAAAATTAAATAGTAATGCATATGTAAAAGAGTTATGATATTTCCTCAAAGCTGGAAGTAATCTGTTGGATCTTAATTCTATTGCCCTTTAGTTCATTTCAAAAAAGCTTCTGTAAAATTCCCAGGTAAATATTTGTTTATAAATTCCTGAGGCAGAACCAGACGCTAACACAGTTGCACTGTTACTCCCACTGAAATGAGAGCTGCAGAGAAACACATTCCTCTCGACGCTGCATCAAGTGTTGCTTTCATAACTCAAAACATGTCTTGGCAAAGTCTTTTTATAACCACCATCGCTATCGTATAATTGCAGCTCTGTTAAATGGCCAACTGCATTTCCTAAGGCTGCCAAATGCAAATGTAATCAACTGCAAATTCAAAGCAGGGACAGGCACCTTAACAATTACTTCCACTGATTGTCCTTCAGCATTCAATTATATGCTCATGTCATTTCTGGTATCAGATCAAAAAGGACTTTCCCCTTTACTTCTCTGGATTGTTGAGGGCCTGGAGGTTCTGAATTTTGGAAGTTTAAGATTAGCAATTATTCAAATACACAACTGTGGCTCCAGAGTCAAATTAACCAGAGTCAAATAAACCAGAGCCAAAAGCAAGAAAATGTTAGTGTACCTGATAAATAACATCATGACTTGCCAATTAATTTCTCTTGATTAAATGAGTGAAGTTTGGAACATGAATGAATGTTTTCCAATGAGTTTAGCGGATATTTCTAATCAACCTATTGAGAGATATTATTATGCACCTCTGGAGCCTTTAGCCATCCATGACAAATCTTAATGATACATGACAACGTCCTCACCTCCAGTGTATAATCAGATCTGTGTGTTACACTCTTTATTGGAATTGGTTATTCCAGTCTGTAGGAATTACAGTCAAACTTGCGTTGCCTTAAGGATACAAATTCAACTCTGCTGAATTACTTCAGTCACAGTTAACCTTGACTGACAGACACATTTAGAGCTGAATTTTGGTAAGAATAGTGAGAAACGAGACAAGAGAAAGCAACTTAGTTGTACAAGTAGTGAATGAAGTATCAGTAGCTAGTCAAATATTTGATTAATAGCATTGCAGAGTAGCATCAACCAAACAGAGTTAGATCAGTGGAAATCGTATTAAAACTGCCCACGACTCTAGTTTTGAAAGAGAAAAGGTAATTGTTAAGAACAAAGAAAATTACAGCACAGGAACAGGCCCTTCGGCCCTCCAAGCCTGCACCAATCCAGATCGTCTCTCTAAATTTCCAAGGATTTTTCAATTTTCCAAGGATCTGTATCCCTCTACTCCCTGCCCATTCATGTATCTGTCTAGACACATCTCTTAAATGACGCTATTGTGCCCACCTCTACTACCTCTGCTGGCAACATGTTCCAGCCCCCACCAGCCTCTGTGTAAAGAACTTTCCATGCATATCTCCCCTAAACATTTCCCCTCTCATTTTGAACTCATGACCCTTCATAATTGAGTTCCACACTGGAAAAAAGCTTCTTGCTATCCACCCTGTCTATACCTCTCAAAGATCTATCCCTAACCTCAACATTCGTCATGTCCCTCTCCTCAGTGAATACCAACGCAAAGTACTTGTTAAGAATCACACCCATCTTCTCTGACTCCACGCATAACTTCCCTCCTATGTCCTTGAGTGGGCCAACCCTTTCTCCAGTTATCATCTTGTGCCTTATATATGAGAAAAAAGGCTTTGGGATTTTCCTTAACCCTGTCTGCTAAAGATATCTCATGACCCCTTTTAGCCCTCTTAATTCTTCATTTCAGATTGGTCTTACATTCCCGCTATTCTTCCAAACCTTGTCTGTCTTCAGTCGCTTAGACCTTATGTACGCTTCCTTTTTCCTCTAAGCTAGACTCACAATTTCACCTGTCATCTGTGGTTCCTAACTTTGCCATTTCGATCCTCATTTTCACAGGAACATACCTCTCCTGAACTCTAATCAACCTCCCTTTAAAAGCCTCTCACATACTGAATGTGGATTTACCTTCAAACAGCTGCTCCCAATCTACATTCCCCAGCTCCTGCCGAATTTTGCTATAGTTGGCCTTCCCCCAATTTAGCACTCTTCCTTTAGGACCACTCTCATCTTTGTCCATGAGTATTCTAAAACTTATGGAATTGTGATCACTATTCCCAAAGTAATCCTCTACTGAAACATCAACCACCTATCGGGCTCATTTCCCAACATCAAATCCAGTAAGGCCCCTTCCCAAGTTGGACAATTTACTTACTGCTCTAGAAAACCCTCCTGGATGCTCCTTACAATTTCTGCTCCATCCAGACCTCTAACTCTAAGTGAATCCCAGTCAATATTGGGAAAATTAAAATCTCCTGTCACCACGACCCTGTTATTCCTACATCTTCCCATAATCTGTTTACATATTTGCTTTGCTATCTCATGTTGGCTGTTGGGAGGCTTGTAGTACAGCCCCAATATTGTTACTGCATCCTTCCTATTTCTGAGCTCTGCCCATATTGCCGTCCTTCAGCACAGCTGTGATATTTTCTTTGACCAGTAATGCAATTCCTCCACCCCTTTGACCGCCCACTCTACCTCACCTGAAGCACCTATATCCTGGGATGTTTAGCTGCCAATCATGCCCTTCCCTCAACCAAGTCTCAGTAATAGCAATAATATCATGCTCCCAGGTACTAATTCAAGCCCTCAGTTCATCCACCTTATCTACTATGCTTCTTGATTTATGGACCAGGCCAAACTGCCTTAAGATATTCAGAAGATTTCTAGACCCTAACCTTTTCTTATTTTAAAGATAAATGTAAGGTGTTATGTTCCAAATGCAATTCAGTTGGTCAAACTACTGGATTTAAAGCAAAACACACTTTATTCATCCACTATAGTTAAAATACAACAAACAAAAGAATAAATTGAAATAATTTAACTTAACTCTAATGAAAAGCATAACAGAATAATAGATACAGAGATGTTTTGGCCTAATGGTATTATTGCTGGATTGTTAATCCAGAGACCAGGAAATGTTTAGATTAGATTAGATTCCCTACAAGCCATTTGGCCCAACAAGCCCACACTGACCCTCTGAAGAGTACTCCACCCCCTTACATTTACCCCTGACTAATGCACCTAACACTATGGGCAATTTAGCATGGCCAATCCACCTGACCTGCACATCGTTGGAGTGTGGGAGGAAACCCACACAGACACAGGGGGAACGTGCACACTCCACATAGACAGTTGCCCAAGGTGGGAATTGAACCCGGATCCCTGCCGCTGTGAGACAGCAGTGCTAACCACTGAGCCACCGTGAATGAATTAACAAAAAGTAACTATTACTGATTAACTGTTCCAATATAGTAACATCCCCATAAACATACCCTTGGAAAAAGGCAAATTCAGCAAACAGATTGTCTCACATGCAACTCCACTAGCAGGCAGAGTACCCTCAGATTTTGGCAGTAACAGAGATAGGAAAAATGACTTTCACTTCTTCAAGACCTCAACAGCAACTGCTGAAAGCTAAACTAAAGATCCTGGTTAGAGTTTGACCACACCCATTCAGACTGCTTCTATTGTTACAAATTTAAAAAACCACTCAAGACTTCACATGTTGTTTATCTGCTCATTGACTGCTTGCCTCCTGTCCCCCAATTTCTTTCTAAATTAAACCATGACAAAACACACCACTTAAAGCCACAGCTTTGTCATACAAGTATATATTCACACATTACTGCAATGAAGAATAGAGTAAAGGGACAGATTCTTCTTGGTGGACAACAAACTAAAAAAAATGACTGCCTTCAAAATGTGAACCTGAGGTATTGATCCATTAGCTTTCGGTAAATATCATCTTATTTCTTAAATTTCCTTGACTTGCATGAAATTATTAAGTTTCTGCATTAATTTCACATTAACCCACTGTAGTAAGTGAAAACCCAGTAATTAATAGTGAAAGCATCTGCTTAATGACATGATAATTGTTAATGGTTGTCATTTGGCTCACTTTTCCAAAAGCAAACACTTAAGAATCTAGAGGCTCATTTCTGCAGAGAGCAATTTAGTGTTGGAAATTTTTTAAAAACTTAAAATCTGGGTTGCTGTGTATCGAGCTGAACTGCAGCAAGGAGCTAAGTAAAGATATCAGCCACATGGAAACCTCTCAGAAATACACTCGATGTGCCTTCAGGATTTTGAGTCAAAAAGTGCAGGAATTTTGGGTGTATAGGAATCAGAAGACAGAACAGGTGGTCAGTAGCCTAGGTACAGGGTAAAAACAATGACTGCAGATGCTGGAAACCAGATTCTGGATCAGTGGTGCTGGAAGAGCACAGCAATTCAGGCAGCATCCGAGGACAGGCAAAATCGACGTTTCGGGCAAAAGCCCTTCATCAGGAATAAAGGCAGAGAGCCTGAAGCGTGGAGAGATAATCTCTCCACGCTTCAGGCTCTCTGCCTTTATTCCTGATGAAGGGCTTTTGTCCGAAACGTCGATTTTGCCTGTCCTCGGATGCTGCCTGAATTGCTGTGCTCTTCCAGCACCACTGATCCAGAAAGTAGCCTAGGTACAGCCTAGTGGAGACCATGTGTCCTTGCCTATGTGGATGATAAATGGTTGTAGCCTTTCTTCCCCTGTTGGATGGGGGCATTCCAACTCGAAGGCAAGGTACACATTATGCCTATAGGCTGTGGCCTGTGCGCATCATTGGATATGTAATGCAGAAGTAAGGTGCTATGATTGCAGTGGGATGGCCTTCTGTAACCATGGCAGGGACCCTGGTGGACATCATCCCTATACCTGAAATACTTTAATATAAACTTAATAAACAAGCTTAACTTCATTTCATTTTAATTTATGAGAAATTAAAAAGAGCAAGGTCACCTTTTCACAGAATCATGGGATCACAGAAATGTTACATGGTGACTTCAACAGCTCATTAAGCAAACATCATTGCCTCTTGCCAACTTCCCACCTTTCCCCTGTATGGTTATACATTATTTTCACCCAAATAACCATCCATACCTGATGTCCTTTTGAGTGTCTCAATTAAGTCTGCCTCTGCCACATTTCCAGATCCAGTTGACCACCCTCATTTAGAAAGGGTATATTGACCTTGGAGTGAGTAGGTGTACAAGAATGATACCTGGACTTCATGAGTTAACTTAAGAGGAAACATTACACAAATTTAGAAGGTAAAGGGATGATCCTGTCAAAATATTCAAGATATTGACAGGAAAAGACAGGACACACAATTTCCACTGGTTGGGGATTCTAGGACTAGGGGCCATAGAATTAGAATTAGGGCCAGACCATTCAGAAGAGAAGTTAGGAAGCACAAAGGCTGATTGACATTTTGGAACTCTCTTCCCACAAATGGCAGTGGATGCTGCATGCATTTTTAATTCTAAATCTAGGATAGATACACTTTTGCTGAGCACAGATATTCAGGGCCATGGGCAGTAAAATGCAGTTAGGCCACAAGTCAAACATGATCTCAGTGAATGGTAGACAAGACTTGAGGGGCTGAATGGCCTACTCGCATGACCAAAGTGGACACCATAGGAACGTGCAGGGGCGTTTCTGTGCCCGGCCGACGTGTTGCCTTGGTGTCCCATTACCTAACGTCATCACGCCAGCAACACGCACGGGCGGGGCGTTAAACGTCATCGGGAGAGGACGGCAGCGCCGATTGGATAGAATCCACATCAATCGGTCCACGGCGTGTTCCAATGGGGAGGGCGGGTGTTAAGGGGTGGGCACGTGGTGTTTTGGTGTTTTGATCCTCGGCGGACGCGGTAAAGGCGTTTGTCGCCGCGTTCTCGAAACTCCCCCGGGGGCTCCATGGAGGAGGCAGCCCGGTGGCGGCGGCATTGCTGAGACCGGGAGATCAGAGCAACTGAACCCACACCCCTCACCCCTCCCCCATCATCAGTGTAAACACACGGAGACAACTGCGGCTCCGGGAGGAGCAGGAAAAGCAACCATGGCCTCGGTGAAGGTGGCGGTGAGAGTGAGACCCATGAACCTGAGGTCGGTGTCCCAGAGAACCTTCCAGAAGCCGGGAGGGAGGCGACAGGAATGGGGGATCTGGGTTGTGGGGGTGAGGGGTTTAGGGG
>NC_057718.1:101842843-101882514 GCF_004010195.1 Chiloscyllium plagiosum | reverse complement strand
CTGAGTTAGTGATTGAGGGAGATGAGAGACTGAGGCAGGGGATTATGAGGCAGTATGTTTTAAGAGATGGTGGAGTGGCAGGTTGAGAGATGATAGGGGGTATGAATCAGTACTGAGGGGATTTAGAGACGCAGAGGGGTTTGGGTTAGTGAATGAGGAAGGGCTTGTGGAGGAGAGATCAGCAAGTGGGGAAGGTGATAGGGCAGACACTGTGGGGTGGGGTGAAGAGTGGGAATAAGGCGATGGTGAAAAGCTGAGAAATGGGGGTAAGGAGGAGATGAGATAAGGGCGAGAGCGGAATGCTGAGGGAGAAGCGGTGGGAAAGGATGATGCAGATTATTTGGGGAGGGCTAGTTTATTCAGAGCAAGGCAGAAACAAAAGCAAATCGATGCCATCACATGAATAGCAAAGGATGACAATGTCTGAAAAATCTTATTCGTTCTATTAGTTGGTCGTCTGCACATTAGTTTGGGGTTAACTCATTCCCCTCTCTTCCTTCGTTTTGGGATGTTTTTTATAATCCAGCTTTCATTGCCTACCCTCATACCCAAATCTGGCTAAGTGGCAAACATCGCTGCTATATGGTGCTGTGGCATGTATTGTGACTTTTAAAGGTGCTACATGAATATATATACTGGTGTCTTCTACCTTGGGAAGTTGCTGAACAAAACAGAAGGGTTTGTAAGCTACTACTGAATTTCTATGAGTTTTTGTTTTGTACATCAGCTGATCTGAAAGGTGCAAAGTCAGTTGCAGGGAAACACCTCCCATGGCTGTATTGACACATCAGAAGTGTACAGCACTTCAATGCTGTGGCAAGCATGACGTGTAAATCAGGTGACTGGGCTGTGAAGCAAAGTGGAATGAGTCTGTTTGATGTCCAGGATACTATACTGAGGCTTTGCAGTGTGACTTTTGTATTTTTTTTCTTTTAAGCAAAATAACCCCAATACTTTAGTTGCAATTATCTTTCAAACGCTGCACATCATCAAAAATTAAACTTGAGCCTTATTAAACTCTAAATTGTGCTGGCTCTGCATTACATCAGGGCAAATGTGTGCTAGCTTTCTGTATTTTGTATACAAGTATTGGGTACAGTTACCCATCCATAAGCCTTTTTAAAATGTTGTATGTGAACTGTAAGGGTTTAGAGGGATATGGGCCAAATGCTGGCAAATGGGACTAAGTCAGATTAGGATGTTTGGTTGGTGCAGATGAGTTGGACCGAATGATCTGTTTCCATGCTTTACAACTCTGATTCTATGCGCATCTATTCCTTTGTTCCTGTGTTCAAATGATGTGCCCTGATGCTAAGTTTCACATCCTTTTATAGAGCATATGGCTAAGAACAGACTTCCGTTTTCATGTAGTACGTATTATCCTCACAGCAGATAAATTTTTAAAAACATCTTTCCAGGCCTTTTGATCTCTGAAGTAAAGATCACGTATGACTGACCACTGGGTTTAATCATATTGTCGATAAGCATTTGACACTTTTATCAGTCTAGATTGCTGTAGATCCAACAGGTTGTTGGAATGTTACTTGATACTGCTTGTCAGTTAAGAAAATGGCTCAGATCCCAGAAGCTTTTCCATACAAAAGCACAAGGTTTACACTCAGTCCAGTTCTGATTTTTTTAAGGGGAATAATATGTACTTTAACAAAATTTTATCATTGTTCCAGTCATCCGTTCCAGTCAGATTACTTATGGTTCTGTTACACAGAACAGCTCTGAAATAATAGTTAAGAAATCAAGATGCAAGCAGACATTATTAGATATTGGGATTGTATCAACATCTGCGCATTCCATCGATTTCTGTAGAGACCACAAAGTGGAGTAGTACAAATGCCTAAAGCCTATGCAGAAGAATTTGATTAAACAAGAGAATAGCACCTTAAAAGTAGAGCGAGATGACTCATGGATGAAGTTAGGCAACATTTCTTTTAAACAGAGGTGTGCAAATCTAGAACATGGTCTTCACTCCTTCTATCGTTTGAGGTTCGGGCAGGTGTTGGGGAGGCAATTGGAAGCATAAAATTTGAGTTGCATAAATTTTCTTTGGCTAAGGGTATTTGGGGTGGCCTGTCAGATAGAACAGTCAGGGTCTAATTGAATAGCATAACAACTGCAAGGGAGTGAATGTAATTTTTTTTCTTCTTTACAGTTTATGTAGTTTATTGGTGTTATTGTTCTGTTATCCAAAAACTACTAAAGATACTTCTTGCCAATTCAACAAACTAATTCCAATAATAAGAAATTTTGATCTGTGGATAATATGACATCATTCAATGTTGGGCATGAAGTCTATTTGACCGAAATCAGTGATCAAGAGCCAGCTTACAGCATCGCGTTTGGTACTCTGTGTAAGAGAAACTGGTTGTGTGAAGATTTACAGGCAAAACATGGAGCTCATTAACTAAGTTATATTACAGATTTTACTAGTGCTTCATTGTGAATCTGTAAATTCAATAATGCAGAAATATGGATGCTGGAAATATGAAATAAAAGAAAATGCGGGAAATACTGGCAGCAGGTCAGGTCCTCTGAGTATTTGAGTATGCTCAGCCTTTCTGTTATTACTGTAAATTTAGCATTTGTTGGGTCGCACTTGACAGTAACCAAAATGGTTATAAAATTTAAGTTGCCTTTTCTGTTGTGTTGCACCTGTGAACTGGTTCAAAGTGCAGTTAATCCTAAAAACTTAACCAGATCCCCCATAACCTGAGTAAAAGTTCAAAATTAATTGATAAATTAGAAATCTGTTGTTCAGAATTTAAACATTCGTCCTATAGTAATGTTGAAAATAGGTTGTGTGTATTTCAGAGAGCATTTCAGTCCCTTGTTGATGTGTTGTCAAAATAGTTCTGTATTCCATGTTATCACATGTTTATTTCACATGCTGTTGCAAGGGAATAGCATGTGCTCTTGATGTTGGAAGGTAGGTAGTTTATTGAGGCCATAAATATCTGAACATGTGATCTAGTAGTAGTCGTCTGAATGAGGAATCAAGTTACACTTTAACAAGACAAAGGTCATGACACTACTTAAAATGTATTTACTTACATTATTGTATATTTTCATTCTGTCTTCGCCAACTTTTTGGATCGTCAAAGCAAGTGCAAACTAACGTGGATTTTTCATGGATTTGTAATAAATGGTTTGCAGACTGAATGTATAGGATACTGTGAATGGGAATACTGCAGTGATGGTGATAGGACCACTTATCCAGCATCAATTTCTAGATGAGCAGGATGGTCCTCCAGCTAAATATTGGGAAGACTGAAGACACTGGCATCACTTCCACCAGAGACTATGTCCCTCTGTCTTTGGCAACTGTCTGAGGCAGAGCCAAATGCTTTGTGACCCTTGTATTATCTTTAAATGTGAGGTGAGCTTTTGCCAACGCATCCATGTCGTCACTATGACCAACCATTTCCACCTCAGTAACATCATTTGATTCTGCCCACCTGAGTCAACTGGTACTGAAACTTCCATCCTTCGCTTTATTTCCAAACTTGATTATTCTAATTCACCAATTTCTGTTCACACGAACTTAAAAAAAAAAATCAAGGATGATAGCAGTTTATTGAAGCTTATTCCTAACTTTCTCAGCTTGGAATCCATGAGATTTGAGCATTTCCCCAGTTGCCTCTTCATGGATTTATGCTTTATCAAAGTAAAAGTGATTCATCCAGACTTGTGCTTATAAATTTACAGAGAAGTAAATTTATTATCTTCTCATTCTACATTCCTAGCTTACTTTGAAGTAGTATCTAAGTTTACCTTCTATATTTCATTTACTCATTTTTATACTTCACTGAAATATGTTCTTGAACCTTTAAATCTCTAAACTGGACATCGATCAGAAGTACACCATTTGGTCTATCGAATCTACTCTGCAATTCCATGGGATTGTGGCTGATCTGGTAATCTTTAACTCCACTTTACTGCTTTTTCTCTGTAATCCTTGATTCCCTTAATAATTAAAAATCTGTCTATCTCAACCAGGAATCTATATAACAACCCAGCCTTCAGTCTGTACAGCAGGAGGTGTTCTGTCAGCAGTAAGGTACAAAATTGATTGCTGTGTTATTAGAACTGTGTCCATACTGTATTGGACATTGAGTGTTAACTATCTCTTGTCCGATGGTTAAACCTATTAATCAGTTTCAAAATAATGAATGATTCCAGAATATTAATGAAAATCTTGTGTGAGAATTGAATTTGACCTTTTCAGTCGCTGAAACAGTGATGTCGTATAATACAACTTTTTAACCTGCTTTTAAATTCAGATGATAGGCTCTGATCTAGAATGGCAGAGTGGACACTGTTTCCTGGTTTCCTCCTGCAACTGTTTGTTTAACACTAAGTTTGAATGGTAGTGTATGTTATAAACTGTATGCTTCATAAAGCTGCTTAAAATGCAAGTGCAGTCTGAATCCTGAGCTGCAGCTCAATCTGACATTGAAGTGAAGCAGAAGAGAGAATATTGACACCCATTTTATACTACATGAGTTTAATGATGTAGAACCAAAGCTTGTATTGTTAATGTATTTTTAGATTGCCAGACTCTGCCAGCAGTAACACTAAAGTTTGTTGAGGCAAAGTGCCAAATTAACTCCTTAACATATATCTTTAAAGTGTGATTCAAGCACAGAGCACAGCAGTTTAGCAATTTTTTAAAAAATAGCTGATTTTAATACTGTTACCCTAATTGTTTTCTTATTTTGTAATTATTTCTCTACAATTTTGAAAGTGATAATATGGGTGACGGAAATGTGAACTCAACCAATGAAGAAACAAGCAACCCAGGACTTATATCCAAAAATGGTTCTAACAGAGAGCAGAAGATAAGCACAGGGGTGACAGAGATATTTTTGTTTTTTTATTTTGCCCAAAATATACTTCAATATATTTGTGTTGTTATGAATGTGGAAAAATTGATATTTTGGATTCTTGCAGCAATTTTTGTCAAGCTTAATGTTATTTGCATTTGCTTTTGCTGGTGAATCAGTAAAGGTAATTATTTAGGGTGGTAGTGGAAAATAATTCAGCAGAAACTCCAAAGTATTAAATTAACACTACACTCTGTTCTTTCTTTTACTCCTACAGTATTTGGATGCTGATAGCAATTTAATCCTTTGATTTCTGGGATAAGGGAGTGCAGGTCTTGCATATCCATGCCTCATTCAATATCTCACAAATGACCTGGAGAGTCTCAAATGCATGTTTCCTATCTGAGTTGTCATGGAATTGATTGAATATTGTGAATCCTTGCCTGTAGGCACCCTGTGACTGTATAACTCCCAAGAAGGGTGAGAGGGGAAAGATATAAAAGAGACTTAAGGGGCAACTTTTTTACGCAGAGGGTGGTACGGGTATGGAATGAGCTGCCAGAGGAAGTGGTTGAGGCTGGTACAATTGCAACATTTAAGAGGCATTTGGATGGGTATATGAATGGGAAGGGTTTGGAGGGATATGGACCGGGTGCAGGCAGGTGGGACTAGATTGGTTTGGGATATGTGGTCGGCATGGATGGGTTGGACCTATGCTCGCAGTTACTTTTAAATTTATCATTACAGTATGTTACATCCTGGAGTGTGAAACACCAGAGTTTCCATTCACCAAGCCAGTTTACTCCAAGTGGGCGGCACGGTGGCACAGTGGTTAGCACTGCTGCCTCACAGCGCCGGAGACCCGGGTTCAATTCCCGACTTAGGCGACTGACTGTGTGGAGTTTGCACATTCTCCCCGTGTCTGCGTGGGGTTCCTCCGGGTGCTCCGGTTTCCTCCCACAGTCCAAAAAATGTGCAGGTCAGGTGAATTGGCCATGCTAAATTGCCCGTAGTGTTAGGTAAAAGGGGTAAATGTAGGGTAATGGGTGGGTTGCGCTTCGGCGGGTCGGTGTGGACTTGTTGGGCCGAAGGGCCTGTTTCCACACTGTAAGTAATCTAATCTAATCTAATCTAATCTAATCTAATCTAATCAAGCACGGAAAATGTTGGAGAAACTCACCTGGTCTGGCAACGTCTGTCAAGAGAGGAACAAAGCTAACATTTCAAATCTAGTACGACTCTCCTTCATAACTGGAAGGGATTGGAAAATGATTTTTATATTTCTGACAGCGATGAAGGAAGAGCTAGAGGAACAGATTCTGTTGAGGTCCAGTGCAAAAGACAAAACAGTAGCTAATTGTGCTGAAAGAGAAATAAATATAAAGTGGATGTGCTGAGTTTCCCCAACATTTTATGTTTCAGATTTCTCGGATCTGCAGGATTTTGTTTTCATTGGGAGTTTTCATAGGTCGGGTAGATTGAGGTGAAGATGAGCAGAATCCTAGCTGTCTTCAATTCATCAGCTCTCATTGTTTCTCACAATTTTTTGTACCTAAAATTATTTTTTGTACTGCATTTTTAAAAAGAAATGAAATAGGACACATTTTTGTAGATCTACCACTGACTGCCTTCAATAGATAGACTGGTCTCTGTGCCAGCTGATGTCATTGTTACTGAGGAGAGTCCAGTTTGATTTCACTGGATATACAGCATTTTAATTATTTCATCTCCACAGACTTTGATCATATGGCTAGCAATAAGTTTCTAAAACTCTCGGATAATTTCTGAATTGGGATTGAAAGCAAACATTGGTTTTCTTTTTGTAGCAAACCTTGGTTGTCACGAATTAATTGCATTATTTTAAAACTTGAACCATCAGTACTGTGGCTGGTACATTGTTTTTAAAGGTAGTCGAAGGAGTTTATTAATAAATGTTTCCTATCTGCTCTTTCACATATTTGTATCAGCTACCAAATACATTCAATTCTTTGCATCATTTTGGAGGTTTTTGATCTCTTTTTGTGCACTTTAATGGTGAGGAATGGATTAGTGGGAGCTGTGGTGATGCCATAACTGTATCAGTTTGTGTTTGTTTATCTCCCACCTCCAACAAAACTGTATTTTGAGAATTGAGTCAAGTGGAATAAGGAAGGGGATGAAATCAGTGTTAATTTATGAGTCAAAGTTTGCAAAGTGGGTTGTGAGCCCAAGTAGGGTTGCACAGTAATCGGTTAATGAGCACGAAAAGGAATGGATGATGAGAAGTAGTTTGGACAAAACTGTACTTGGATAGGATGCAAATGTAATGGGTAATAGCATTGTAACTAAGGGAGCCAATGTATAGTGGAAAAATAGAGAATGAGTGAGAATAGTAAAACAAAGAGCCTGATTAATTGAAACCTGGGGTTAGTGATAGAGAAGGATTGATGGTTGTATTCCGAAAGATGCGAACATAGCCAAACGTAAAGCCATTTGTTCTGTAACTAGAAATTATTTCTTTTTAAAGGTCATTGTTTATGGACAAGTAACGATTTTTCTTTATATGATATGTTCATGTTTCATCTATCTCCATTTTTAACAAAAAATTGCAGCATAAACTGTGAAATACATTGCTGTATAATTAATGAAGAACATTTTAATTATATAGTTGCTTCTTGAAATATTTATAAATAAAATTAATAATGGACTTTCTACAGCCTATTAGATTGAAAGTTTTTAAAAATATAATTGTATTTATTAATTTTTTTTTGTGCAGAGAAAAAGATTTGGATGCCAAATGTATCATACACATGGATGGAAACAAAACAGCAATCACAAACTTAAAGGTATAACATTTCAGAATAGTATTAGCTCTCTCTCTCTCTCTGTGTGCTACTGTATTGAGAATTGTCCATTTGATATTTCTCAGTCAATTTTATGGAATAAATTGGACAATGTTGTTTGGAAATTGTCATCTTGTTTCAGTAGCTCAGTGAGCTAATAACTGGAAAATGCAGAGATCTGTTGGTGAAGTTGCAGCTCGCATTTGTAAATTGGACACATTGTTTACGGATATGCACTTGTTACTTATGAAGTGTCTTGATATTCATGCCTGCATTTCTGTGGAAACCTGATTTTATGAAACTACCATTTGGAGACAATTTTCTGTCATTTCAGAGCCAGCACTTCCATTTTCCTGATCGCAAGTGGTGATCTGATTTGATTGCTCTTTTAAAGCAGCTAATTATATATCATCTACTCTTAAGCTTTTAAAGCTAGCATTTTTGTATTTTGCACCTATTAGAATTGACTTTTTATTTTAAAAAGAACATTTTATTTGGAAAGGGCAAAAAAAATGCAAGAGTGCTTCCTGTGCAAATCTGCTAACCCTTCCTGGGGTTTAGTAGGGAGTGGAAATGATAATGACAAATGTCCATTGTTGTGCATTGGATGTATTGATGTGGATGAGCTGTATTAGCTTTAGAGTGACTGGTTTGGTTAAAGCAAACTAGAGCTTTGGAACAGTGAGTGGATTGCTCCAAAGCTAGTTGAATCTGCCCTTGGAACTTAGATTACCACATTAATTTAGGAATCAGTGTCATCTGTCTTCTCCTTTTAAAAGAAAATGTGGCCAACAACCGAGATCATGTGAATAGCTTTTTCAAACAAGAGAGGAAAATTTTACCCTTCTCTTCTATCTCAATGTACTAGTAGCAATTTTCTAAATATTGTATGCAGTCATTAGATGCTAAGTTATGTATATGGTGAAAGTTGTCACGTGCAGTAATATGGGAAAATTATAAAACAGCTTGCTCCTCACCTATGTTCAAATGTTTTATATGCTCTGTTAATAAGAGCCACTTGAGTCTCTCAAAAGCAGCATGGTAGCAATTTGTATTTAAGTTTTTTTGATTTGTGGAATATTACATAAAGTCTAGACAAGGAAGGTTCTAAAACTAGCCTAATTGGAAAACTATACTGAGGAACTAGTGTATCATAAAACTTTCAAACACTTTACATCAGAAAATTTTGTCCTGAAATAATTCTTGCTCAAATTTGAAGGCTTGGTAGCTGTTGGAAAAGCAGAACAGGGACATACTACTCTAAAGAGTGACTGGATGTAGGTGCTTCACTCACCTTAGAGATTTCTAGTGCAAGCATCAACCCATCTAGAGAGATAGTGATATTGGTGTGGCTTTACAAAGTTAAGGGCCTTGGAAGATTGTGCTGCTTTTAAATATTATTAATAAATAATTTACAAACCTGTGGATTGTATGTTAGCTCCCAATTTTATATGCACGATTCCACATGTGATTGGTGTGATTCTAGATTTCATCAGCATGTGCACCATCTTAGTACCATTTGATCTCAGAGTCCTAATTCTCCCTTTTATCTTGCCTACTCCTTTCTTTTCTTAGCTGTCTCTTTCCTTCAAAATCCCTGACCCTAAAAGATTAGTTCCTGGACATTTGACCATGAATTTAACACCAACAGCTCCTTGAAAATAGCATTCCGATTAGTACAAGCTTACCACAAATGTGTACCTAGTGCAAATGTTGAACTACAGTCAAAAGTGCTTTGCTTTGAAATTCATGTCCTTTATTTTGCCTTTAATTCTGAGTAGACTTACGCAGCATCTTACAGTAGGCTCATTGTGAATGTTGCATGTAAACTTCAAAACTGTTCATGATGGTATTAACTGTGTGTCCTTTTAATGCAGTGTTGTTGCTGAAATGTTCAAATTCAATTAAAATTTAAAAGTTAATATGTGATCATTTCAGAGAATTCTTTTTCTCTCCTCCCAATAGATCCCAGAAGGAGGTTCAGGAGATTCTGGACGAGAACGGCTAAAAACGTTTACCTATGACTATTCTTACTGTTCTGCTGATTGTAGGAGTCCCAGATTTGTCTCCCAGGAAAGGGTATGTTTTTTCTTTGAATAAATGAATTTTATTTCTCCATCAGAAAAGATCTACAAGGATGTTGCCAGGATTGGAGGCTTTGAGCTACAGGGAGAGGCTGAATAGGCTGGAGCTGTTTTCCCTGGAGCATCTGAGGTTGAGGATGACCTTATAGAGGTTTATAAAATCACGAGGGGCACGGATAGGGTGAATAGTCAAGGTCTTTTCACTGGTGTGGGGGAGTCCAGAACTATAGGACGTAGGTTAAATCTTTCCCCTCTCATCCTAAAAAGGGACCTAAGAGGCAACCTTTTCATGCAGAGGGTGGTGCACACATGGAATGAACTCCCAGAAGAAATGGTGGAGGCTGGTACAATTACAACATTTAAAACCCATCTGGAAGGGTACATGAATAACAAGGGTTTTGAGAGATATGGGCCTAGTGTTGGCAAATGAGACGAGATTAATCTAGGATATTTGGTCGGCATGGACGAGTTGGACCAAAGGGTCTGTTTCTGTGTTGTACATCTCTATGACTCTATAACCCAGAAAATAATTTACAGGCATTGGTCATAATATGAAATACTTAACATAAGCAGTGTATGTAGGATGGAGATCATGTAGCACAGCAGATGGTTTTTCCTTGTGTCTCCATGTTTCCAAAGTTCCATGTTTGAGTCCCTCTCCAGAACTTGATACATTGATAATGCAACCAAACAGGATATGGGTGATAAGAGCAGGAGAGATTCCTGGTCAGCCATGTGATGGAAAGAAAGTTGCTGCCTTTACCATCAGTATCTGTGGCTCTGGATTACGAAGTGCATGGAAAAGTCTGTGTTGCTGCAGCAACTCCAAATTCCTTGAGATGTTAGGGGTTCAGTTGGTTGAATGCCTGGTGTGGTTTGATTACCAACAGTGCAGGGGATGATTGGTATTCAGGCCAATGTGGATTTGGGACCTGCTTCCTTGTTGGGGGTGGGAACCGTGGCACTGTAGGCCAAACTTGTGGTGGGGCAGAGAACTGTTTACAGGATTGAGTGTGCACTTGGGAAACGTTGAATGGTAAGAGAGGTAGGAATTTTTGAAGAGCAAACACATTCTAAACAAGATTTGTTTGTGATCCCTTGTGGTTTTAAAAATATTGTTGTAAGTGCAGTTACATCATTTATGGAGGAATGCAGGTGACATTGCATGTGCTGCCATGTCCACTGGCTAGTATCATGTGGATAGTGGGCATTCTGCAATTCTGCTGTAATATCTTTGGAAGACAACTTGGAAACAGAGATTATTTGTTAAACAGTTTTCCTGAGCTGATCAGGAGATGGAAGGTTTGGTTGTTCACTCGAGGCTGAGGGCTAGACTACTCAGCACTGCTGGCCCTTGACATTAATGATCGAGGTCTAGGATGGCTTACTGCCACATTTTGTATCTCTGCCGGCTTTCTCTGTCTTATTTTTCTGCTCAGCCCTGCGGAGCCAGTGGCTGGTGTCTGAGGTCTGGGAATGATTTGAAGTGTAGAAATCTGCTTGATTTCTCCATCTTTCATCACTACTGAGACTAATTCTAAGGATTCCCTGGTGAAGGGATGGTAATTGACCCTAGGACACTGGGGGAAAGACCTATTGAATGCTTTTTCAGAATAGATTTTGAGTTTGATGAGCTGTTAGTGGGTATCTCCTCTACCCAGATAAGTAAAGAAACTTTGATCCAAGCCAGTGATCTTAAAGAAAAATTGGACATAGATTTTCAGGTGTCCCTTTAAAACATTTGACCCTTCTGTAGCTGATATCATAGATTTTGCAGGCTGACAGCAACCAATAACTAATAACCATGATTACATGATTGTAGCTTAGGAATAAAAATGGGGAATAAAATGTTTTTTTTTCGGGAAAGATAGAATTGCAGTGTATTTTCTTTGCTAAGACATTGTAAGAGGAATAGGGAATTACTGATGGCATCTTTTGGATATCCATGGCTAACACATGTGTGTGCTGACAGTCTCACCCCATCATTACAATCACAAAACTGGGTTGTTATCTGAATGAGTAAAGGCATTCATCTTGGGTGTGATTAGCAAAGGACAACAAACAATATACCCATTTTAGCTGAGGAATATTAGAACTCATATTAGAAGGCTGTGTCACCAGTGCAGAACCTCTGGTGGGATAAAAGAGACTGGTTCTTTCAGAGGAATCAAACTGGAGGAAGTGAAAGAATTGAGGAGGAGCAGTTGCTGCATATGAATGAACAAGAAATGTTTTAAAAGTGAGGGGTTTAGTTTTGAGCTGATAAAGGAAAGGAGGAAGTATAACCTTCTGTCATCAGTCCATGACTAGTGAGCTGGTCATATGTAATTTTCTGCCAGTTACCATACCAATAATAGGTTGCAGTACAGCTGTACCACAGCAGATACTGCACTCTGTTCTGTGTTGCACATTATAGTGTGATCTGCTGGAAGACTAAAGTATAAGTGATAAATTTTTGTTTATTTTAACTTCATCTTTTTTTCCCAAAAAAATCAACACACATTTAAGTTGGTTGTGATAATTAATGTGCACCTGATGGCAGCTAGGCTGTACATTTTTCATTTTGAAAGTCTGAGTATTGTTGACAAACAAAAGGGCCAAACTCTAGCGAAGAAGTGAAAGTGACTGCCCTTTATGTAATCTGTTAATATACATGTTGTAGGCTTGCAGGCCATTATTGGCAGAACAGGTGGACTAAGCCCCGCCTATAACTCATCAGAGCACGCCCATTCTGAGCTTCCTGTAATAATCGTTATACTGACATGCATTCAAGATGAACCACTACCTCAAACCTCCAGACATTGAAATTAAATTCACAAGTATATTTAGTATTGAAAAATAACACTTTTTTTTTAACCTTTTTGTTATACAAGCTCTATGAAGGACACGGGAGGGGAGTATTTTGTTTGGTTAATCAAATGCCGGATAACTTGGTTTAGTCAGGCATCGGGACCTTGAGATCTTGCCGGATAATCCAATATTCAGATAATTGAATGCCAGATAATAGAGGTTCCCCTATATATGCAATTATTGCTCTCTTTGGTTTGATATTTTGTAGTTATTTAAGAATTTATAAGCTTTGTATATTTAAACTCACGTGAACCACACACATAACAGTCTATACATTGTGATCAATTAGCTCAGTTGGCTGGATGGCTACAGAGTGATTCCTACAGCATGTATTCAGTTCCTGTACTGGCTGATGTCAGTGTGAAGTGCCTTTGTTCTCAACATTGCTGATCACCTTAGATGAGGTGACCATCGGGTTAAACTTATCACCAGTCATTTTTCTGTCTGAGAGAGCAATCCTAGGATCCTCTGGGACGATTGTGACTTTACCTTTTGTTTTGTTTATGGCCAGTTTGTTTATATGTCCGTCTGAAGATTGGGATGGGAAGCCAGAAACCAAAAATGATCCTGTATTCCATTAATTTTGTCCTGCTATTTCAGCTGTTGCCCTAGCTTGAGTCTCTCTTTAATTGTTTGACTGTTTTGATTCAAGTGATTTGTTGTGTGATGGTTCAGTTACTTTTGTTGTTAATATAAAGGGTTAAGTACTCTTGAAAGAGTTATACCACTTATACTAACATCTATACTGGAGGCCAAGTAATATAAACATTAGTCTGTCCCTGTCATATGGAGAATAATAATCCTTTTCTTATAGGTTTTCAAGGATCTTGGGACTGATGTCCTTAAAGCTGCCTTTGAAGGCTATAATGCATGCATATTTGCTTATGGGCAGACCGGATCTGGCAAATCCTATACAATGATGGGAAACCCGGTAAGAACTTTGTGATAGTCAAATGGGATAAGTATATTGGTTATCTTTTCCAATAGCTGAAAATGTGTTGCTGGAAAAGCGCAGCAGGTCAGGCAGCATCCAAGGAACAGGAGAATCGACGTTTCAGGCATAAGCCCTTCTTCAGGAAAGCCCTTCCTGAAGAAGGGCTTATGCCCGAAACGTCGATTCCCCTGTTCCTTGGATGCTGCCTGACCTGCTGCGCTTTTCCAGCAACACATTTTCAGCTCTGATCTCCAGCATCTGCAGTCCTAACTTTCTCCTCTATATTTTCCAATACCCGAGTCTAGTGGCATAGGCACAGTACAAAGCTTGTGGATTGAGCCTTCCCCAATTTGATATTAAATGATGTAGTTTGACTAGGGCTTCAAGGCTTGTTTTAATATATTCTTCGCAAAAAACAAGTGTATACCTCCTTAATGCATAAAAGTGAATACCTTTAAAGTAACGTCTCTTTACCCTGTGTTCCTCCTTAAATCCTACTTTTTTGATCAGGTTTTTGATTATCCAGTTTGCTATCCCTTTGCACCTCAGCGGTATTTTGTTTTATGATGTTCCAGTGAATTGCGTTGGGATGTTTTTGATCAAAGAACAGTACAAATAAAAGTTGTCGCAGAAACCTTTCAAAATTGTATATGCAATTCATCCTCCTGTTTTCTCACTATTTGGTGGTTTTGATTGTGCTCCTAATATGGCAATTGGGTCTTTTATTATCTCTTACCTCAGCTGAAACAGACATGGTAAATTTTCTAGTGGTTTAACTCCACTTTTAGTAATAATACATTTGTCTTTACTGAAAATTTGTTGTTCAGAGTTATGACCTTAGTTATTCCTAACCTGCCAGAAAGTTTTCATCAAGACTGCAGCATCAGCTCTTTCCAATTCAGTTTGGTTCTTTGTTCAATATTTCATTTGCCCTGACATTCAAACGTCAAGTGGTCTTTTTCCCTTCTTTTTGTTTTCTTACCCTTACGTTGGCTCTCCTTGAGCTATGTCAAATTTTCCTAAAGTATATATTATCACTCCCTCACTAGGGTGACTATTTTGACTCTATTGTTTTGTTATGCAATTGACTTTACTCTCTGTAAGCTCTGATTTTCTTCTTTATCAGCCTTGGCTAGTTCAACTCTACCAATACTGCATTATTTACCTCTCAGTGAGAACATTGGTATCAGTTTGGTTTAGATGCTGTCTATTTTGAGCTTCCTCTACCTTAGGATTCATTCAGTGCCCTAGAAATCTTCTATTCCACATAGATGTGCCAAATATGTTTTGCTAATTGAGCTACTGTTTTGCTAGACTTTGTTTTAAGGTTTACATAAATAACAACAGGAAAGTGAAATAATTGGATACATCAATACAGTCATTGAATACAGCAGGGTTCAATTAATGATTTGGATGAAGGAATTGAATGCAGTATCTCTAAATTTGCAGATGACACTAAGCTGGGTGGCAGTGTGTGCTGTGAGGAGAATGCTAACAGACTGCAGGGTGACTTGGACAGGCTAGCTGAGTGGGCAAATACTTGGCAAATATAACATATGGATAAATGTGACATTATACACTTTGGTAAAAACAGGACTATCTGCATGGTGGCAGTTTAGGAAAAGTTGAAGTGCAACAAGACTTGGGTGTCATGGTGGAACGGTCGCAGAAGGTTGGCATGCAGGTTCAGCGGGTGTTGAGGAAAGCTAATGGCATGCTGTAGTAATTTAAGTATAGGAAGAAGGATATTTTGCTACAGTTAAAGAGGGCCTTGGTGAGGCCATATCTTGAATATTGTGTGTAGTATTGGTCGCCTAGTCTGTGGAAGGACATTCTTGCTACTGAGGGAATCTATCGAAGGCTCATCAGAATGATTCCTGGGATGGCAGAACTGAGGGGGGAATCTCATAGAATCATAGCTGAAAATGTGTTGCTGGAAAAGCGCAGCAGGTCAGGCAGCATCCGAGGAACAGGAGAATCGACGTTTCGGGCATAAGCCCTTCTTCAGGAAGGGCTTTCCTGAAGAAGGGCTTATGCCTGAAACGTCGATTCTCCTGTTCCTTGGATGCTGCCTGACCTGCTGCGCTTTTCCAGCAACACATTTTCAGCTCTGATCTCCAGCATCTGCAGCCCTCACTTTCTCCTCTCATAGAATCATAAATACCTGATGGGTGAGACTGGACAGGCTAGACGTGAGAAGAATGTTCCCAATGTTGGGGAAGTCCAGACCTAGGGTTCACAGTCTAAAATAAGGTGTAAACCATTTAGGACTAAGATGAGGAAGAGTTGTGAACCTGTGGAATTCTCTACCACAGGAAGCTTTTGGGACCAGTTCATTAGATATATTCAGGAGGGAACTGGATGTGGCCCTCGTGGCTGAAGGGCTCAAGGGATATGGAGAGAAAGAGGGAGTGGGTGACAGAAATTGTATGATCAGCCATGGTCAATTTGAATGGTGGTGCAGGCTTGTGGGGCTGAATGGCCTACTCCTGTAGCTATTTTCATTGTTTCTGTGTTTCTATCAGAAAGTAAACTTGACATCCACATCTCTCCTATGTCGTAGACAATCATAGAATCGTACTGTACAAAAGAGGCCCTTAAGCACATCGAGTCTGTACCACTAAAAATATACCACTACCTAATCTAGTCGTGGTTTTCTGAGTTAGGCTTTTTGAGACTTATAAATTATGATACTTCAGCTGCTCATCCCAGTAAGTTTTTTTTTAAAAGGTTGAGGTTTCCTGCCTCAACTACCCTCTCAGACAGTGCATTCCACAATCACACCCCTCTGTGGATGAAAATGTTTTTCCTTAAATCCCCTTTAAACTCTCTGCCTTTCATTTTAAAAACTGTATCCCCTTGTTATTAACAATCTATTGTACATTCTACTTTAGGATGATGCAGGCCTCATACCTCGAATTTGTCAAGGGCTGTATGACAGGATTGCAGGGAGGTCTAGGTGGGATGAAGCTTCATTTCGCACAGAAGTAAGGTAGGAAATTGGAATTTTCTTTCTTTGGAACAACAAGATAGTGCACAGTAAATTTAGCATTAGCTTTCCCATGAATAGCATGTGTTAGACAAAGAAAGTTGATAAACTGAAGGCTACTCTGAAAGCTCAACAGTCATTTTCTTCAGAACCAGCAAAAGGCCTGCACTGAAGCATCACTTTCACAAATGGCAAAGTATTTTTAAAAAATCTATGACTTTGGCAGCTGATGCTTTTCAAAGATTTTAAAAACAAAGCAACAATCATGGCAATGCAGAGCAAATCACTTGGTATGTCCACAGTAGGAAGACAAGTGCAATCTGCATTCAATGACATCTTTCAATCAAAGCAGAACCTGAAGGACTCTGAATATGTCTCACTGCAATTTGATTAATCTACCCTCGTGATGGGCATAATCCAGCTAATTGATTTTGCATGCATTGTTTTTAGAACCGAACAACAAAAAAAGGATCTTCTCCCTGTTTTTACCTCTTTTTAAAGCGAGAGCTAGGTGAAGATATCTACAACAAACTGAAAAGTTACATGCTTAAGGAATACATTCCAGCCAAGAAATTGGTTTCCATCTGACTGGTGCCAAGTATGGCTGTGCATAAATGCAGGCTTTATTGCATTTTGCAGCAATTGTCCTGTTTTTGGTGGGTTTTTTTGTCAATTACTACCATTATAATCTTTAAGAAAGTGAGTAAAGTTGTGGGCATTTCTCATGTAACGAAAGTTGTTGAGCTTGTAAACTCAATTCAAGCTTCAGCCTCTTAGCACCGTTTGTTTAAATCCTTACTCAATAGCTCAGTGCTGTGGGCAACGAGCTAACCCTCCATGTTGATGTGAAGTGGTTATGTCTTGGGGCAATCCTACAAAGATCTTCAGATTTATTGCCTGAAATTGACACTTTTTGTTTAAATTGTTTAAAAGAGGTGTGCAGTGAGCTGTCGGGTAATGCGTGATTAGATTAGATTACTTACAGTGTGGAAACAGGCCCTTCGGCCCAACAAGTCCACACCGACTCGCCGAAGCGCAACCCACCCATTCCCCTACATTTACCCCTTTACCTAACACTACGTACAATTTAGCATGGCCAATTCACCTGACCTGCACATCTTTGGACTGTGGGAGGAAACTGGAGCACCCGGAGGAAACCCACGCAGACACGGGGAGAATGTGCAAACTCCACACAGTCAGTCGCCTGAGACGGGAATTGAACCCAGGTCTCTGGCGCTGTGAGGCAGAAGTGCTAACTGCTGTGCCACCGTGCTGTGTGGTTGCTCGATTTGACGTTCCTTACAGACACAATGTCAAAACTGAACAAGCTGAACTATGAATTTCAGGGAAAAAATCAAAGACTTTGATTATCTGATGCATCCAAATAGAAACTGAGTCTGTGGTCCTCCTAATAAAATAAAACGCTGTAACAATTCCATAGTTGGAAAAAATGCTGGAAAAAAATCTAAACCAAAGAAAAATGGTTTCACCCAGAAAACTTGCTCTCAGGTGTGTACAGAAGTTTTCAGAGGAATTCAACAGGTGATTTCAGGAGTTAGATATGATGGAACAAATTGTCATGACAGAAACCAGGTGAATCTAAGTTCATCTGACAAGAAAATTGGGATTCTGGAATGATTTGATTAATCTTTAACTTTTGTGAAAATCCTGGAAATAATGGGGCCAAAGTATCAGTGCGCTTTCTCAAGTGGGTTGTGTCAGATACTTGGGGTATTCTAAATTAAATTAGTAACCTGTAAAGTATTGTAAAATGGTTTCTTTCTTTCACAAAACAGCTACCTGGAGATTTATAATGAGCGAGTAAGGGATTTGCTCAGGCGGAAGTCAACCAAAACGTACAATTTACGAGTGAGGGAACATCCAAAGGAAGGTCCATATGTAGAGGGTAAGAATGTGTCTGTAAGAGAAAATTCAAACTTAAGATATTTTAACTGTAGACATTTCATGTTTTGACTCGGATGGAGATACAGCTTACGAAGTTGCCAATCCAAATTGATTACAGGAGAATCAGCTTTGGTTTTGATGTTATATTATACAGTATAATGTGTTCACTGCATATAAAATTTAAATGTCAGTTGGCACCTCCTTCAAGGTGAACATGAAGTGCAATGAGGAGGAGAAAGTGAGGACCGCACATGCTGGAGATTGGAGTCAAAAGTGTGGCACTAGAAAAGCATAGCGCATCAGGCAGCATCCAAGGAGCAGGAGAATCAACGTTTCGAGCATAAGCTCTTCATCAGCAATGTGGTGAGGGCCCAAGGGCGCCGAGAGATAAATGAGAGGGCGGTGGGGCTTGGGAGTTAAGGTTGGAAGGAAGATGGACATGTTGGGACAGTTCAAGAGGGCGGTGCCAAGTTGGAGGGTTTGATTTGTGGGGGGAAGGGAGGTGAGGAAACTGGTGAAATTGACATTGATGCCATGTGGTTGGAAGGTCCCAAGGCGGAAGATGAAGTGTTCTTCCTCCAGTTGTCAGGTGGCTAGGATTTGGCAGTGGACATGGCCCATGACTCGCATGTCCTTGGCGGAGTGGGACGGGGAGTTGAAGTGGTCAGATACAGGGCGGTGGGGTTGTTTAGTGTGCGTCCCGGAGATGTTCTCTGAAACGTTCCACAAGTTGGCGTTCTGTCTCCCCTGAAGTGCAATGAGATAACAAATGATGAACAATGCTAATAAGGATCATGAGTTGTTTTGCCTCAGGAGTAGTAGTTGCGATTGCAATTAAGAGGATAAAAAAAAATCAATGCAAACTGTTGATGCTTGTCTTGGAGACAGACAAGCCCATACATGACCTTTTCCATACAAGTTGCTTCCTTGTAAGGCTCGAATTTAGATTTCCTTATAGTGTAATGTTTCTAGCATTTATCATGTGCAAGAATATTTGACACCAATTTTTTGTCTCCCTTTTCTTTTTATTCCACCTACTGCTTAATGAAGGTATGTTTCTAAATATAGTGTAATTATGAGTTGTGGCCGTAACCATTTGCGTGACTGCTGAGCAACTAGCCGTATTTCTGGATTACACATGTATTTTGTGGAGGGGCTTTTGGAGACCATGAATCGAGTCAACTCTTGTAGAGTACCTAATCCGACATGCTTTTGTAGCCATGGTGTTGACATGGCTGGTTATGCTGAACTCCCTAGTCAGTGATGTTCACTTTGCCCAAATACTCTTGATCAGTGGGTATATTGTTGAAGCTTGAGGGAACTTGTAGTTGTTGAACATCTTGGCATTATGTGAATGTTCCCTGTGACTTGTTTGTGCAAGCCTGAATATTGCCTTGCTATAGTTAAGAAATCTCAAATGAACAAATATGAACAGCAAATAAAATTCAACACCACAGGAGCACAAAGTTGAACAATCGAATTATTCAAAAATAATTTAACAGTCCATTTTGTCTTCATTTTAAATACTGATATTAATAAGATGACATAAAATCAT
Source organism: Chiloscyllium plagiosum (assembly GCF_004010195.1). Taxonomy (NCBI): domain Eukaryota; kingdom Metazoa; phylum Chordata; class Chondrichthyes; order Orectolobiformes; family Hemiscylliidae; genus Chiloscyllium; species Chiloscyllium plagiosum. Next base: position 101,862,537 of record NC_057718.1, on the reverse strand, counting down.
AAGTGATTGTGTACATCATGTTAACAAATAATGCAATTAAATGTATCTCTAGAATTTTTTCTTTTCTATCTTTCTTTCGGTGCTTTTAATCAGTGTTTGGAACTTCTCTGAAGGCTCTGGCTTTGCATTTAATATTCTTAACAAAGCAATTAGATTCTCAGTTAGAAGTTAACAACTACAATTTGGTCCCAGCATGCGCAGACTAGGTGTGTCACTTTCGGTAATCTCCCAGTAACTGTATAATTCTCTCGGGTAACCAGCACAGCAGTCAAAAAATCTGTATATCTGACTTCAAATAATAATTTAGTTTGCTTTTTCAAATGATTTCAAAACTAGATGAATCATTCCAGGATGTTAAAAATAAAATTTTTAAAATGGAAACTTCACAAAAACTGTTGTGAAACTTTTAGAAAAAGGAGAACTTTATTTTGGTATGCAGCCTGAAACTGATCAGTACTCTCAACTGTCCAGTTGAGTTTTGACCAAAGATCATTTCATCTAATTTTACCTTCAGTGTGAGCTCTAATTGTTCATGGATTTCACTTTTATGGTCTTAAAAGGATGCAGCTTCACCATACCAGTAGAATAATAGATTGTGTACTTTCTATTGAACACTCCTCTCCTTGTTAAAGAATGCACTGACCCATTGCCTTGAGTAACCACATGGAAAATGCAACATTTCCTGTCAGGTTTTAAAAAGTCAAAATAAGTACAGCCGGTCATTTGTCTTGAGTATTGAATAAGGATTTTGTTTTGTGACAAAACACATTGTACATTTAATGTACGTAGTTCCAATCTCAATGCAGTAGTCTCCCAGTACCCGTGAGGGATGCGTTCCAAGACATAAGGACAAAAGGGTAACTAGGCAAAGAATAGGGTCCCTCAAAGATCAGCAAGGTGGCCTTTGTGTGGAGCCGCAGGAGATGGGGGAGAGACTAAATGAGTATTTTGCATCAGTCTTTACTGTGGAAAAGGACAAGGAAGATACAGAATGTAGGGAAATGGATGGTGACATCTTGAAAAATGTCCATATTACAGAGGAGGAAGTGCTGAATGTCTTGAAACACATAAAAAGTGGATAAATCCCCAGGACCTGATCAGGTGTACTCTAGAACTCTGTGGGAAGCTAGGGAAGCAATTGCTGGGCCTCTTACTGAGATATTTGTATCATCAATAGTCACAGGTGAGGTGCCGGAGAACTAGAGGTTGGATAACGTGGTGCCACTGTTTAAGAAGGATGGTAAGGACAAGCCAGGGAACTACATACCAATAAGCAAATTGTTTTTTAGATTAGATTCCCTACAGTGTGGAAACAAGCCATCCGGCCCAATCAGTCCACACTGGCCCTCCGAAGAGTAACCCATCTAGACCCATTTCCCTCTGACTAATGCACCTAACACTATGGGCAATTTAGCATGGCTAATTCACCTAACCTGCACATCTTTGTGACTGTGGGAGGAAACCGGAGCACCCGGAGGAAACCCAAGCAGACACTGGGAGAATGTGCAAACTCCACACAGACAGTCATCTGAGGCTGACATTGAACCTGGGACCCTGGTGCTGTGAGGCAGCAGTGCTAACCACTGAGCCACCATGCCACCCCGTGTTGGAGGGAATCCTGAGGGACAGGATGGACATGTATTTGGAAAGGCAAGGACTGATTAGGGATAGCCAATATGGCTTTGTATGTAGGAAATCATGTCTCATGAACTTGATTGAGTTTTTTGAAGAAGTAACAAAGGGGATTGATGAGGGGAGAGCGATAGATGTGATCTATATGGACTTCTGTTAGGCATTCCACAAGGTTCCCCATGGGAGACTGGTTAGCAAGGTTAGTTCTCATGGAATACAGAACTGGCTCGATGGTAGGAGACAGAAGGTAGTGGTGGAGGGTTGTTTTCAGACTGGAGGCCTGTGACCAGTGGAGTGCCACGACTTTTCATCATTTGTATAAACGATTTGGATGTGAGCATAAGAGGTATAGTTAGTAAGTGCAGATGACACCAAAATTGGAGGTGTACTGGACAGTGAACAAGGTTACCTCTGATTACAACGGGATCTTAATCATTTGGGCTGAGGAGTGGCAGATGGAGTTTAATTTAGATAAATGTGAGGTGTGGTATTTTGTTAAAGCAAATCTCAGCAGGACTTATACACTTAATGGTCAGGTCTTAGGGAGTGTTGCTGCACAAAGAGACCTTGGAGTGCAGATTCATAGCTCCTTGAAAGTGGAGTTGCAGGTAGATAGGATAGTGAAGGTGGTGTTTGGTATGCTTTCCTTTATTGGTCAGAAAATTGAGTACAGGAGTTAGGAAGTCATGTTGTGTCTGTACAGGACATTGGTCAGGCTACTGTTGGGATGTTGCGTGCAATTCTGGTCTCCTTCCTATCGGAAAGATGTTGTTAAACTTGAAAGGGTTCAGAAAAGATTTACAAGGATGTTGCCAGTGTTGGAGGATTTGAGCTATAGGGAGAAGTTAAATAGGCTAGGGCTTTTTTCTCTGGAGTGTCGGAGGATGTGGGGTCACCTTCTAGAGGTTTATAAAATCATGAGGGGCATGGATAGATAAATAGACAGTCTTTTCCCTGGGGTGGGGAAATCCAGAACTAAGTTTAGGGCGAGAGGGGAAAGATATAAAAGAGATCTACGGGGCAGCTTTTTCACGCAGAGGATGGTACGTGTATGGAATGAATGCCAGAGGAAGTGGTGAAGGCTGGTACAATTGCAACATTTAAAAGGCATCTGGCTGGGTATATGAATAGGAAGGGTGTGGAGGGATATGGGCCGGGTGCTGGCAGGTGGGACTAGATTGGGCTGGGGTATCTGATCGGCATGGACGGGTTGGACCGAAGGGTCTGTTTCCATGCTGCACATCTCTATGATTCTATGACCTATCGCGGAAGCCCGAAACCGCAGAATGCCATGAACCCATTCATTTAAATGGAAAACTTACCTTCACGGCTGCCCCCAGTCCCTGGTTCTGGAATATTCCCTGTAATAACCCGGTAAACCGCAGAAATCGGACCCATAGATATGTCGGTCAGCCTGTACTTGACTCTCTCTCAGCAACTCAGTGGGAATAAGCCCGGTATTATTTTTAGAAATAGTTTAATAGAGAGGCACTGAATATTATTGCTGGTGAATGCAACCCCAGCGTAAGACCGATCAATTGACCACTGTAGTTTATATAAATTAGTTTTAAGTTGTTAATTTAATTCATTCATCATAGAATAAATAAGATGAAGTTGTTTCCTCTGGCATTGAACCAACCTCTGAGGTAATTAGCAAAAAAAGCCTTCGGCGAGGTGAGGAAGGCAATCCGTTCCTGTGATCTGGAATGCGCACCTTGGTATGGTGGCAAGAATGGATTCAATAGTCGCTTTTAGATATGTGCTTAGAATAAAAGACTTGTTGGATTGAGAACAATTTACTGGGTATTAACAATAGTTTTTCTTTTCAAAACGTGGGCCAACTGGCTGCCTTTACAGTCATCTTTTACAATTTGCTGTAATGCACATAACCTGTTCTGTTCTATACAAGGATTTGAATTGATCAGACTGAGTTTATTAAACTTGGACTTATGAATGTCTTTTTATACTGCATTTATTTTATAAGCATCCTTGTCTTATGCATTTAGATTTATCAAAGCATTTGGTGCAGAATTACAGCGATGTGGAAGAACTCATGGAAGCTGGAAACATCAATCGAACAACTGCTGCCACAGGGATGAATGATGTCAGCAGTCGTTCCCATGCCATTTTCACCATCAACTTCACTCAAGTGAGTCATCTGAAAACAACCTTTAATGGATTCACTTTTATCAAATATCTTGTCAGCCTGAAGGAATAACTGTGTCAGTTGTTACTCTTGAGACATTAACGAGAGCTAAGTATTGTAGGTTTCATTAATGAAGTTGGAAGACAAAAGCATTTCTATCATGCTTTATGGTGATTAGTATTGCACATGTGACATTTGCTGGAATTTCCTAAGGGCAAATTGTAAGTTGAACTCACCTGGTTGCTCATTCAACATTTTGAAGAGTGACTTAACCAAATTTAATTCTAATAAGCATTGTTAAGTTGCGAAGCTACCTTCCAAACAGTTTTCAGTCAGTGTCATCTTTTAGAGCTTATTGTGTCTATTGTTTTGATCTTAACTCTTCCCGTGCTGTTTAAAATGGAAAAGGTTCATTTGGTTAAACATTTTCAAAATTGTCATGAAGTCTGCATTTTCTTCCTTTACCCTTTGTTTCAAAAATAAAGGGTATCAGGCCCAAATGATATGATTAACCGCATTACTGTACAACTGCCTATTACTCCCTGCTTTAGACATTTTAAAAGTGTTCTGTCCTTCGCTTGTGCAGGAGTTAAATTTCTGAGATACCTAGTATGTTTTCTGTATTAGCACTGTACACAAGTTATTCCTATTTAATGAGACATATCATTTTCTCAGATTCTTTATATTAAAAAAAATTGTTTAATAAATATCTCTCATGAAGAAATAGTGTAATCACAATCATTTAAATCCCTTTTCTGGAAAGACTTGCAGGCTGCCTTAAAGAATGTGAGCTAGATTTAGTTTCTGTTCATAACTAGTTTGAATTCTGTAGTCATTATAGGGCGTAATTGTTGTTGTTGTAGGGTGGGGTTTTCCTCTGACACATTCAAATTATTTTGCACATTAACCGTAGTTCCTGCAAGCTTTGCTTGATATTGCAGATTTAGTTTAATAATTACTCGTTCATTACAACGCTTGCCACTTGAAATTGTGTGGGGTGCCATGATGTCTTGACTGGCTGTAATGGCAGAGAATGTCATTAAAGCAGACTACAGATCGGAGGCATAAGTATATAGACTTATTTATAACTGGAGTATTTCTAATAAACAGGGATCTATTGGTCTGCTCCCATTTTTAAATTACAAAGCACTAGTATATTGGAATCTATAAACTGGAAAAACTAACTGAGGTCTATCTGGCCGTTTCTAGTGCCCAGTACCTGACAGATTGCACAATATCTATCAATTTTTTTTCTTTGTGCATTTGCTGAAACTGCCAACAGCAAATTTAAGAGCCAGTACACTCCATTTCCTCATCTGTCCATTTTATGTACCTTGTACGTGAAGTAATTAAATCTTCAAGAAGGCATGCCAGCAAGCTTGCTTTCTTATTTTACCCGGCTCTCTCATCTGTTAGCACTTTAACCGTTTATAAGCTAATTAGTGCTCTGAACATGTCTTGATAATTTCCCATAACAGTTGACTTAACCCAGTGTCTTGGACATCTCCACTTCCAGTCTGATGCATGGGTGAGGGAAAACAGTTGTAATTTTCATTACATTTCCTTTACACTCATATCTTTTACTGTGCGTCTTAAAGAGAGTCATTGTGATGGGTGCTGATTTACTTTCTTAATTGAAATCCTAGGCCAAATTTGATGCTGAAATGCCTTGTGAAACAATTAGCAAGATCCACTTGGTCGATCTTGCAGGAAGTGAAAGAGCAGATGCTACAGGTGCCACTGGCGTACGATTGAAAGAAGGAGGGAATATTAATAAGTCTTTAGTCACATTGGGAAATGTTATATCTGCTTTGGGTAAGATCTTTTATTCCAGTTTTTCTTGAACTGCTTATAATCTTGAAACAATTTAAAAATTGTTAAAAGTAACTGACTGCCATGGGTTTGAACTTTTATTGCTTTCTGTTTTTACAGCTGATTTGTCTCAGGATAGGACAAATTCTCAAGCAAAGAAGAAACAAGTGTTTGTGCCTTACAGAGATTCAGTTTTGACTTGGTTATTGAAAGACAGCCTTGGTGGAAACTCCAAAACCATTATGATTGCCAGTAAGATTTTTGTTTTTATAATGCTTGCAATTTCAAGGTCAACATATTTATTGTATTGTTAAGCTTATTAGTTACTCCAAACATCGCCTGCTTTAAAAATAAAAGTTGTTACTAATTGTATGACACCGAATAATACAACCAGTTGCGAGTTAGCTGAGGTCTGTCCATGCCAATTTTACTCAATATATCTACCTTCAGAGAAGGATTTAGATTGGTTCCAGATATTGATTTTTGATATGTTTGTGAACTCATTCTTGATGCATGTCTAACCTTGAACAGGCCTAGCTCAAATGATATCTCTCCAGGGTGGGTGGGATGTTAAACAAAACAATTGTATAAATAAGGAAGCATTGAGTGGGAACTCTAGAAAACATTTTGTATTTTACGGAAGTGTAATGGGAGTCCCTTGTACGGAGTGATTTAATTTCCAAATCAACAAATACATTTTTCTTTTAGTTTTGACTGTTGTTCTGCCAACTTTGAACATTATCTTAATATCTGGTGCTCTACGTGAGATCAATTGTTAAGCAACCAAGGGGTCAAAAAAATGCAAGTTAAGGCTAGTGTCTAGAACTTTAACCGACCTAGCTTAATATTCAACAGCAAATGCAATTTCCTTAACAACTTTCACTCCACTTTTTATCATATTACATATTCAAATTTCCCTGCTAAGGACTTCTAAGTCAGAAGTCACACGAAAACAGGTTATAGTCCTATAGGTTTATTTGAAATCACAAGCTTTCAGAGCATAGCCCCCTCGTCAGGTGAAGTCACCTCCACATCAAGGACTTCTTGAGCATTACCCTTCCCTGGTCCCAAGGCTTACTAATTTGACTACCTTGAATTTTTTTTCCAGGTTAATCTTACTTATACTGTTGAATAATAATGACTTCTATTTATATATTGCTTTTTACACTGTGAAATGCAGTGGGACATTTTGCTAAGGGATAATCAAAGAATCTGTAAGACACCTTTCAGATACAACTTTAATTTTTCTGATGTTTGATGACTGATCCACTATGTATTTGGGTACAACAATTTAGATGACTATCCAGTACCCCTTTCTCTAATGCCCAAGAGTGTATCAACCAGAATTTCTCATCTCCAAATCTGCACAAACTAGTGATTGTAAAACCTCAGGATGACTTACTTTGCATATGGTTTAACTGTACTACCTATCTATCCCAGTATTATTTTTTCTCTCACTCTCCATGCCAAACATTCCTCAAAATCTGCTTTTCTGACCAAACTTTTGTTACCAAACCTAATAATATTGCCTCAGAAGCTCAATGTCAGACAGTGCTTGACATGGCTCCTCTAAAGAGCCTTAATGGCGCTATAGAAGTATACACAGATGTTAGAAAATTTTGTATTTGTTTGAGTGTTAAATTGCAATTCATCTTTGTCTTGCTGTAGTATAATAGATCGAAACCATACAACACAATACCAGTCATTTCCCCCATGCTCATTTCATTGGTGTCTGGAAATTTAATGGTTTGTTCTTGTGTTGACATCTCTTGCATAGATCAGAGACACTAGTGCATGTCTTGACCATTATTTTGAAGTTATAGATGCCATCCTGATTGCAAGATCTAACTTGCTTTGAATTCTCCTGCATGTAACCTGTTCCATACCGGGGCTATTTTTTATTGTTAAAAATTTAAGGCTTTCTCTGCATTCAGTTTGCCAGTTAGTTTAACTTCGTAATGGAAGTGGCCAGTGTGTGACAATACATGAGATTCATGAAGCCCTTGAGGTCAACAAAGGACAAATCCACACTACTGGAGGACATTTAGATATCATCGAGGTCAGTGGCAACCACCATTGTTTTGCCACTGGTTGTGAAATTCACCTTCATGTTATGTCAGTCCACACCGAATGTTGTAGGGTGTAGGTTTGCTCGCTGAGCTGTAGGTTTGATATCCAGACTTTTCATTACCTAGCGAGGTAACATCATCAGTGGAAACCTCCAAGTGAAGCGAAGCTGTTGTCTCCTGCTTTCTATTTATATGTTTGTCCGGGATGGGGTTCCTGGGGTTTGTGGTGATGTCATTTCCTGTTCGTTTTCTGAGGGGTTGATAGATGGTTTCTAGATCTATGTGTTTGTTTATGGCGTTGTGGTTGGAGTGTCAGGCCTCTAGGAATTCTCTGGCATGTCTTTGCTTAGCCTGTCCCATGATAGATGTGTTGTCCCAATTGAAATGGTGTTTTTTTCCTCCGTGTGTAGGGCTACGAGGGCAAACAGGAAGGAAGTTAGCCACCAGGATACACGAACACCAGTTAGCCACAAAAAGACACGACCCTCTCTCCCTCGTAGCCCTACTCACGGAGGAAAAAAACCCACCATTTCGACTGGGACAACACATCTATCCTGGGACAGGCTAAGCAAAGACATGCCAGAGAATTCCCAGAGGCCTGGCACTCCAACCACAACGCCATAAACAAGCACATAGATCTAGATACCATCTATCAACCTCTCGGAAAACAAACAGGAAATGACATCACCACAAACCCCAGGAACCCCATCCAGGAGAAAGATATAAATAGAAAGCAGGAGACAACAGCTTCGCTTCACTTGGAGGTCGCCACTGATGATGTTACCTAGCCATGTAATGAAACGTCTGGATAACAAACCTACAGCTCAGCGAGCAAACCTACATGCTAAACCTCAACCTGAGCTACAAACCTTCACAAACCTTGCAAACACCTAATGGTATATCAGTCCAATGCGGGTTGTGCCACAAATTTTGTTTTCTTTCAGGTATGTCTAATATAAAAATGTGGTGAATACAAGTGTTCATTCAACACTTTATTATTTTTTGTTATCCTTTATTGGTAGCCATTTCACCTGCGGATGTCAATTATGGAGAAACATTGAGTACCCTTCGCTATGCAAACAGAGCTAAAAACATCATTAACAAACCTACCATTAATGAAGATTCTAATGTCAAACTTATTCGTGAGCTACGTGCTGAAATAGCACGACTGAAGGCTTTACTTGCTCAGGGGAATCAGGTTAGTTTTAAATCTTTTGAATTGGTAATTCATTTTTATTTTTGGAGGGAAAAGGGCTCCTGGTTACCATTTTTAATTGCTTTATTACATTGTGGTAACCTCCAGGACTAATTGAGTTGTACAACTAATGGCTAAATCATTTATACTCATTGAGTTTGGCTTACAGAAGTTGCTTCTTTTTTGTGGATTGTTGCAGGGATAATGGGGCTGCAGTAATGACCCTTCCGGAAGAAATTAATGGAGCTGATTTTAGCTTTGTAGAATTATAAACCTAATTAAGAAACTTTTCTCTTGGATGAAATCCACTCTTGATCATGATTAATAATTCTTAAAAACATTTCCAATTTTATTGTTTCAACTCTAGGTGGCAGCCAAGTTTTTCTTTTATGGCTTTAGCTGAGCCTATGGGTGAGATTTAAAAATAATGTGTTTGGAACATAACTGTGTAGCTGCTAGCATTAGGAGTCCAGTAATATGCAGCAGGTCTGTGGTGCTAAGGTGTACTTAATCCACCTAAAATAATAAAGCTGCTGGAGAAACTCTGGTCTGGCCCAGTTTTGTGGAAAAAGACGGAGAGACAGACAGTTAACCTGTCAACTTTGATGCGACTTCTTCAGAACTGGACTTTGTTTTCAGTTAGTTTATCTGATTCTTCAGTGAACTAGAATTCACTGCATTAAAACTAACCAGACCTTTTTTTTAAAAAAGAAGCTTGTATTGATTATCTGGTTTAATGTGAAATATTACTTTCTTATTAGAGACTTTAATTTAAAATCTTTAATAAAATGCCTATTATATGATATTCTCTCTCTTAATTTTGGTGTCAATGCAATCCAAACTATCCAAAGCACTTTGTTAATCTCATGAAACTGCATTTGAAACAGTAAGGAAGTAATATTTTTGGTTGCAAAGCATTGACTGCTGTAATATTTCTGAGATAACATTTCTGTATTGGACAATTGGTTAAACATACAAACATATGAATAGTTTAAACAGAGCAGCTATAGATCATTTGAACCCTTGAGCCTCCTGTACCATCCAATAAGATCATGGCTGGTATGTTTGTGTTCGAATTTCACATCAGATTTTTATTAAGCAATAAAAAAAATCAATGGACCTCTTCTGCCTTAAAAATATTTAATGATCCGTTCATTCACTGCCTTCTGAGGTAGTGTGTTCTGAGTGTCTCAACCATCAGGAAAACAGTTTTGCTGCTCCTCTTTCCTGAAACAGTGACCCCTAATTTTAAAACGGCTTCTTCTAGTTCTAGACAGACCCACAAGATGATACATCCTTTAGATATCCAGTTGTCAAGACCACTGAGGATTTTGTGCACTTTAATCAGCACTTCAATCAAATCTCACCCCACTCTTCGAAACTCCAGTGGAAACAATCCCAGCCCATCCAACCTAACCCCCATAAGACGATCTGCTCGTTCCAGGTTTCAATCTAGTCAACCTCCTCAGGACCACCTCCAATGTATTTGCTTCCTTTCCATAAATAACCTGCGCACTGTATTTGAGATGTGATCTGACCAATCACCTCCAAAGCTGACGCATAACATCTTTTTTTTATGTTCAAGTGCTCTCCTGGAAAAATATACTATTCCATTAGCAGCCTTAATCACTTGCTGCACCTGTAATACTAACTTATTGTGACTGCTCAGTAGAACACCCGTACCTCGGAATTATGTAATTGTTATCTTTTTTAGTCATATTCTGCTTTTTCATTATTCAAGGTCCAGCATATAGAAACTGATGTCATGAAAATATAGACATCTTTGACAAAATTGATTTGTGACTTGCATTTTTATCTGTTCTTTCTTACATGATATAGCAGCTACATGTGTGCCTGGGTTAATTAAAGACTTCCAAGCAATGTCCTGAGAAATGGAGAGGGACTTTATCCACTGATGTTTAATTTTAACTTTGAATCATTTTGAACTAATTAAAAAATTTAAACACTAGTGATAGTGTTATCACCTAGACTATTAATCCGGAGATCTAGGTAATGTTTGGAGACCCTAGTTTTGAATCCTGCCATGGTAGATAGGGGAATTTGAATTCAATAAAAATCTGGAAGCATGTCTCTAATAACATGTTGATAGTCAATGAAAATCCATCTGGATCATTAATCCCTTTAGGGAAGGAAACTGCTGTCTTTGGTATGATTTGGAGATGCCGGTGTTGGACTGGGGTGTACAAAGTTAAAAATCACACAACACCAGGTTATAGTCCAACAGGTTTATTTGGAAGCACACTAGCTCTCGGAGCGTCACTCCTTCATCAGGTGGTAGTGGAGGGCTCAATCCTAACACACAGACTATATAGCAAAACTTTACAGTGTGATGTAACTGAAATTACACATTGAAAAATTGATTGTCTGTTAAGCCTTTCATCTGTTAGAATATCATGATAGTTTCACTTCTTTCATGTGTAAATCACAAAACCTTTTTCTAAAACGTTGCATTCTCAGGTTAGCTGTTAACAAAGGTGATAGCTAGACAATATGTATGGCTCCAGACTCTAAGTACTGTAGTTGACTCTTAACTTCCCACTGATCAAATGGGAATGGGCAATAAATGCTGACCTAGTCAGCGTCGCCCACATTCCGTGAATGAATAAAGAAATCAATAAATTATTTAATTAACATTGACCAGAATACTGTTTAGTTTTGGGACCTTGATATTGTATCTTGTTATTTAGAATTTTTTTTTGTTAATTGTAAATTGGATGTAAATCCACAGCACCCTAAACTGCTGTAATTTATCTGCAATTTGCATTATCTACTGACTGATGTAGAAGGGTGAAAAATCCACAGTAATGCAGTAGATGTTTATGATCTGATATCTGAAATAAGAGAAAGTTGAGAAAGGCCATGTAGCGGGTGCTTTACTGTGCTTCTAGTTTGTGATTTATAAAATGCTAAAATGCTATGTACCTTATCTTCCAGCCATTCTCATTTGAACAAGAATTCAACAAAATAGTACAAAACTTGTGCAAAACACATCTCCAAAACAGTACAGGTGATGCTGATGAGATCTCTCCACTACAGAGCTGAAATGTTTCAATACCATGTTGTCTAGTTTTGTAATGAAATGTGTTTACTCACAGCCAAATATGTTTTCCTTTCAGATTGCGTTGTTGGATTCTCCAACAGCTTTAAGTATGGAGGAGAAGCTTCAACAAAATGAAGCTAGAGTAAGTACTGTTTTGCTTGTATATACTCCTTTTGTTATTGGAAAAATATTTCAATACACTAATGAAATAAACTGTACTGAATTTACATCACATGCACAATCCAACTGTGAATGTAAAACTGTTCGTGAAATTTAAAAAAGAGATCTGATCAAACGTGAGCTACATCTGAAGCAGGATTAGAAAGTTTTGGACAATTTATTCAGGTGTGATTGTAATTTAGTTTCCATCTTTAAAACCATGCATTCTGTCTTTTTTATATTCTGTTTTGATTTTATATCCTTCATGTCTTTACCTAATGTAAGTCACAAATAACATTTATGAATGTGGTATAGTATCCCTTTCTACTAAAATACTAAACAGAAGCTGCAGTAGGCTCTCTCTTTTTATGATCTAATTTCATGTGCAGAACCTTTGCATTGTTTTAAATTTTAAAATTTGAAACATGGCTTTCTCGAAGTACTTGTAGTAACAAAGCCAGAAAGAGAGTTATTAGAAACTGTTATTCTGTTTGGTTAGGTAAATTCTGCTGATGCACCTTGGGAAATGTGCACTGCACATCCTTGGTTTATTTTTCACCAATGCAGAGTCACATTTTGTCACTATTATCAACCCAAGTCCTCTCCTTTGTAAGTTGAATCCTTCATGTGAAAACCTCCAAGATACAAAGACCAGTGGGGGAATAAAGCATGTTATGGCCAAATAAGTTTGTTTTTAATGTGGAAAATGTAAACTTTAAATGAAGGGAGGAAAAACCTCTCAAATGAAGCTTTTCAAAGCACATTTTGAGTCTCAGTTGATTCAGGAATAAACTTTGCTAAATATCTGCATACAGTTTAATATTATTAGTTCACTTCCACGTAAGGTCATAAGGTATAGGAGCAGAATTAGGCCATTCGGCCCATTGAGTCTGATCCACTATTCAGTCATGACTGATATGTTTTTCTATCCCATTCTCCTGCCTTCACCCTGTAAACCTTGATAGGTTCTTGATAGTAGCTGAAAATGTGTTGCTGGAAAAGCGCAGCAGGTCAGGCAGCATCCAGGGAACAGGAGAATCGACGTTTCGGGCATAAGCCCTTCTTCAGGAAGGGCTGAAGAAGGGCTTATGCCCGAAACGTCGATTCTCCTGTTCCCTGGATGCTGCCTGACCTGCTGCGCTTTTCCAGCAACACATTTTCAGCTCTGATCTCCAGCATCTGCAGACCTCACTTTCTCCTCACAGGTTCTTGATAGTAACCAATCTATCTCTATCTTAAATTCACTCAATGACTTGACCTCCACAGCCTTCTGTGGCAATGAGTACCATAGATTCACCACACTCTGGCTAAAGAAATTCCTCCTCCGTTCTAAAGGGTGGTCCCCTCACTCTCGGGTTGTGCCCTCTGGTTCTCAGTTAGGAATGTTTCATTGCAAATCTTTGAATGCTGTGTTTTAGATCTGTTTCATCAAGGTGAAAAAACACAAGTTGGCAGAGAAAAGTCTCAACAGTTAGAGAAAGCATGCCAGTGGAAGAAACTATTCTTAGTTAATGAATTCGCAAAAAAAAAATTGGCCAGCATACATCTAATAGCAATGAGAACTTCACAGAATTGCACGTTCACAACATAAATAACATAACTCTGTTTGAATTGAATACTCATCAGTCACCATTTTATCTACCTTCATGGTGATCCAATCATTCCATTGGTTAATGCTGTGGAGCCTGTGTTCAATTCCCACCATAGCACTGAGGTATATTTTTTAAAAATCTGAAATTGAAAGCTAATCTCTAATGATCGATAGAGAAATGGATCTGTTATCCTTACCCAGTCTAGCCTTTGTGTAACTCCAAATCCACAAAGTGTGGTTGATGCTGAACTGCCCTCTATTAATAGTTGTGCATCTTTTTTTTAATGATGGGTTGTGTGGCGATTTAGATGAAGTGTGGTAATTCCAAGTGTTTGTCACTGTGGAGATCTCAAAAAGTATTTCCATTTCTTCTGCATTGCCATTTAAACTCACAATTTTTAACTGCAGCCTGTTCAGAACCAGAATGATAACAGAATGATACCATATCCAGAACCTGCGTTTAAATTCGAGTGGTTACTGGGATTTTATTTTCCTAACTCTTGCAGTAGCAACTATGCCTCTGTCCAGACACACATGAAACATTCTTCTGAGTCTTCGGTGCTTATCCCATGGTTTATGCTTTTATGAAATTTTAATGTAAATCAAGGTCATCATGGATGCTGAGATGACATCCACGAGTCCAGAACAAACAAAAATGTGATTGTCCGTTTAAGACTGAGATGAGGATTTTTTTCTCTCTGAGGTGTTCCCCAGAGAGAAGGGAGACTGGATTATTAAGTATCTTGTACATCAACATTTATCAAGAGCTATGGCTGTGTGGACAGGGTAGTAGAGTTGAGGTTATGATGAGATCTGACATGGTCTCAGGAAATGGTGGGGTGTGCTCAAGGGGTGCTTGGCCCACTTCTCCTGTTATGATAGAGTAACCACCTAATGTGAACTTAAATAACTAGGCAGCTATGGAATCTCTTTTAATAGCCAGTGATCCAGATGAACCTGTTTTCCATCTAACTGCTGTGCATCTGTGGAAAGTAGATTAAATGCGGAGAAATTTATTTATTTGGGTCTGTAATACTACTTTTGTTGTGCCTGGCAGGTGGAGGAACTGACCAAAGAGTGGACAAATAAATGGAATGAAACACAAAATATCCTCAAGGTGGGTCTTCCATGAAATTATTGGATATTGCTTGTAGAACTACTAAAGTAAGTACACTGCCTAAAAGGATATGAGAGGCAGGAACCCTCAACACATCGAAGAAGAATTTAGATGAGCACTCAGAACACCACAACAAATGCAATGATGGCTCAGTGGTTAGCACTGCTGCCTCACAGCGCCAGGGACCCGGTTCGATTCCACCCTCTGGCAACTGTCTGTGTGGAGTTTGCATGGTCTCCCCATGTCTGCGTGGGTTTCCTCCGGGTGCTGCAGCTTCCCCCCACTGTCCAAAGATGTGTAGATCATGTGAATTGGCCATACTAAATTGCCTATAGAGATAGATAAGTTAGGCAGAAGGAAATTGATCTGGGTGGGTCACTGTTCGGAGGGTCGGTGTGGGCTTGTTGGGCTGAATGGCCTGTTTCCACACTGCAGGGAATCTAATCTAATCATAATATATGTTTCATTATTAAACATGTGTAGTGTGATTTTAAAATTTTAAATCTGCTTAAATCACTGAATTTGAAAACAGTAACTTTTAAAAAGTTGATATTTTGCTCAACTTTGAGAAGTGCACCTAATGATGGGTGAAACTAAATCTCATTTGGTTTGGTATTTATCAGAAACCCATTTGTGACATATTTGGGACAGAATTTGGTGAGGACTGAGAGGCTCAATCTTCGGGAGCCCCAAGGACATTGAGGCCTTAGTTCGTAGCAGGAACCCTGTTGGTGGGGTCATGGCTCCACAGGAGAGCATTTAATATCGGGACCTCTCTCTCTCTCTCTCTCTCTCTCTCTCTCTCCCCCAATAGGCTGGAAATTTCTTCTTTCCCACACCTCAACCTCACCAAACGGCCAAGGAATGGTCACTCAAAGATTAGTTGCTTCCAATGATAATTCACTTTGCACATTCACCAGAGTTTACCGCAGAATCCCTAGAGAAAGCCTCCATGCTGTTTCTCAGCTATGTTGTGGTGGAGGGGTTGAGTGGAAAGGACAGAGGATGATGCTTTCTCGCTTTAGTAATGCTGGGCCCCTCGATTGGATGTGGTGTGAACAAGGACTACGCCCTGTTTTGTCCCTCACAGATGGGTATGCTTTTCAGTCTCCCCACACGGTGAGTACTTTACCTCCCACTGACTGAATGCCAGCAATGGTAGCATAAGGCTTTTCAGTGGGTATTACCTTTCCACTTAAGGGCTTCAGTTAGTATCTGGTTTGGAAGGTTACCCAGAAGTCTTCCTGCACAGAACATAAACAGATGAGGAGGCAAGTTGACCCCCAACCCATACTCTTCTATGTCCAACCGGCCACCCTACCTTAGAAGTTGCCTCTGGATGTCTGCATCAAATTCCATCCACAATCTGCTTATTTTATCAATTCTGGACTGTTCAATTCAAACATAAGCTTTATGCTTTTTCAGTATTATTCTAAGTTCATTGCATTGAGATGCTGGTTTTCTTTTGAAATCTATCTAATTCAATAATTTGGAAGAGCACCAGAGAGAACTAAACTGCCAGCATTGCCTGTTACAATGCCACCCTGACTTGGAAATCAGCTATACTGTCGCTGGATCAACATGCTGGAATACTCTCCCTAAGAGCATTGTGAATCTCCCTACAGCATATGGATTGCAGTAGTTCAAGAAAGCAGCTCACCACTGCCTTCTCATGGTGCCCTCACCCCCCCCCACTCCATGAATAATTTCATTTTTAAAACCAAGGCTGTTACCTCTGACATTGAAAGCCATTTCCCAAGCCACGTTACATAATATTGATATTGTTTTTTTTTTGTTGTTATTAGCCTCACAGCACTCATAAGGTAGCATTCACACCACACAAGTGCTAAGCAAGCACTATCTCCAACAAGGAAGAATCTATCCATTTGCTACTGATGTTCAATGGTATTATTACTATCACTGAATCCCAGACTCTTGTCGTCGTGGGTTTACTGTTGGTCCAGTTCAGTTTTTGGTCATTCATGTAAAGCTAGAAGTCCAGTAGGGAGCAACAACTTATCTTCTATCTTCCTAGTGCCTGCCCAACATCTCTAAGGCACAAGTCAGGAATATGATGCAACCTACTTGTGTTTTTTTTTAACCTCACCCTTTAACATACTCCCTTCACCATGAATGCATAGTGGCAGCAGTGTGTACCCTGTATGAGTTGCATTGCGTGAAGTCACCAGGGCTCCTTCCAAACTCATGACCTCTATCAACTGGAAGAATGAGGGCATCCAAGCCATTCCCTCACTTGCTGAGTCACAACCTTGCAACTCCCTTCTGAACTATACTGTGGGTGCAGGAAATACAACAGGTGAGAAAGGCAGCTCACTGCCACCTTCAGGCAGTAGGGATGGGCGGTAAAAGCTGGTTTAGCTAACAACACCCATTTCCCATGACCAAACTATAGAAAAATAAATCCAATCTCCAAGTATTCATTTATAATTGCCATTCACTTTTGCATGCAAGAGATGGAATCCAAAAAGTTATCTCGACTATCAATCAATGCAACACAAGCAAATATAGTTTTGCTCCAGCTATTTAGAAAGTAATATTGTCCTGCTCTATTTACCAAGCATAAGTGTTACTGCACTAATCTCTATTGAATCCAAAACTGTCATCTTAATTGTACACTTGCATAGTTAAGACCTATTGAAATGCTTTCCCAAGTGCGGTTCTTCAACCATACAGTCCATACACCCTCTCCATCAGAACCTTCTTGCTGGAAAAATTGCACAAAGTATATTACTTTGGCCATTCCTAACTTTGTTTCTAACTGAGTCCCAATAGCCTTTCCATTCTCTGCATGCCAAACTGTCCCCCCACTGCAAACTTTTGTGCATTGCTGGAGTGGTTGAAAGTCACCAGAAGTAAATCCTTTCAGATTTATTTTCTGGTCAATGTAGTGCCTATGCATTATAGTCATTGTTATAATGCAGGGCAACCTGGCTGCTCCCACAAAGCAATGAGATTATTAAGGTGGTCATTTATTTTTCGTGATGTTGTTAGAGGGAAAAATATTAGCCATGAAATAGAACTTGCAAATTATTTTGAATTATGGTGTGGGATCTTTTACATCCACCTCAGAGGGTAAATGAAGCCTCAGTTTAAAGTCTCATTAAAAGATTGATACCTCCCACCAGTTGAACATTCCTTTGGTACTATAGTGCATTGTCAGCTTAGGTCATGTATGTGAGACTATTGAACTGGATGTGAATTCACTACCTTCTCATTCATATGTTAGATTTCACTGAGCCAAGACAAATGCAACATTTTTTGAGGGGAGGGATGGTGAGAAAACATTACAATGCAATTTACAGTACCCCCATTATCTACTGTGTTGCTAATTGAAATGGTAATTATTTGTCAAGAGAAAATTAAAACTAGTTGTTGAGTCAATGACTGCATATAAGATGTGCTTCATGGATTAATAGAAATTATGGCTTCGGATGTGAAATGTTTAACCTCAGGGTGCACACTGCTTGTTTCTGATATTTTCATTCAAGCTTTAATTTAATAAAACCCAAAGAACTGCAGATGCTGTAAATTGGAAACAAAACAGAAGTTGCTGGAAAGTCTCAGCAGGTCTGGCAGCGTCGGTGAAGAGAAATCAGAGTTAACATTTCTGGTCCAGTGACCCTTCCTCAGAATGGTTCTGAGCACCTAAAACGTTAACTCTGATTTCTCTTCACTGATACTGCCAGACCTGCTGAGCTCTTCCAGCAACTACTTCTGTTTTTGCATAAATTTGATAAATTGCTTCATTTATGAATTTTTGATTAGCTTAGAGAAAAATGTCTAGAGAATCTTGTATCAGTAGTTGTTAATCAGCTTTGTTTTATATAAAAGTAAAATACTGCAATACGGATACCTGAAATAAAGACAAAGGTTTCTGAAACTAGACAGTAGGTCTGGCAGCACCTGTTGGGAGAGAAACAAAGTTTAATATTTCAGATCGAGATGATCTTTCATCAGAATTTCTAAGTTTCCAAATAAAAGCCATCCAGCTTTTTTTATTTTTCCAGTTGTTATATTAAACTGACAAGGTAAAAACAATGACTGCAGATGCTGGAAACCAGATTCTGGATCAGTGGTGCTGGAAGAGCACAGCAGTTCAGGCAGCATCCGAGGAGCTTCAAAATGGACGTTTCGGGCAAAAGCCCTTCATCAGGAATAAAGGCAGTGAGCCTGAAGCTTGGAGAGATAAGCTAGAGGAGGGTGGGGGTGGGGAGAGAGCAGCACAGAGCACAACAGGCCAGTGGGGGAGGAGATGAAGGCGATAGGTCAGGGAGGAGAGGGTGGTGTGGATAGGTGGAAAAGGAGCTAGGCAGGTCGTTCAAGTCCGGACAAGACAAGGGACAGTGCTGAGCTGGAGGTTTGAAACTAGGATGAGATGGGGGTGCTGGAGGTTAGAAACTAGGATGAGGTGAGGGAAGGGGAAATGAGGAAGCTGTTGAAGCCCACATCGATGCCCTGGGGTTGAAGTGTTCTGAGGCGGAAGATGAGGCTTTCTTCTTCCATGCGTCTGGTGGTGAGGGAGCGGCGATTGATGCCCTGGGGTTGAAGTGTTCCAAGGTGGAAGATGAGGCGTTCTTCCTCCAGGCGTCTGGTGGTGAGGGAGCTACGGGGAAGGAGGCCCAGGACCTCCATGTCCTCGGCAGAGTGGGAGGGGGAGTTGAAATGTTGTGCCACGGGGGGGTTTGGTTGATTGGTGCACGTGTCTCGGAGATGTTCCCTAAAGCGCTCTGCTAGGAGGCGCCCAGTCTCCCCAATGTAGAGGAGACCGCATCGGATACAATAAATGATATTAGTGGATGTGCAAGTAAAACTTTGATGGATGTGGAAGGCTCCTTTAGGGCCTTGGATAGAGGTGAGGGAGGAGGTGTGGGCGCAGGTTTTACAGTTCCTG